>NW_017670386.1:487586-561247 GCF_001879085.1 Nicotiana attenuata | reverse complement strand
TTATCTAAATGAGTACAAATTTTTACAAAATTATAGTATTAAATTTCTGATTGAATCATGAAATATATGTCAAGAAGAAACTTGATTCTGATTCTATTTTGCTAACTCATTAAAAGAAGAAACTTTGTCCGACAGGATTTCTCAGTCATCTCAATCAATATATTTAACATAAAATTTATTTAAGATTTATAATTTTATTGCTTTAATTTTACAAGTTACGCATCCTTTTTAGTTTTAACTAAATCATATAACTTTAAAGATTTAGAATTATTATATTTTTATTTTCAAAAAGCTATATATTCTTTTGTTTGTTCTAATTAAAAAGACATAAACAGGATGTCATCTAACTAACATAAGACATTAATACTACCTAGAAGGAGTAAAAATATGAAATCCATGTAAAAATCAGATTTAGAGTTTATTCTTTCAATCAATTCTCATGGATTTAGTGTGTTAGTTTTCTTGTATTTGTATAATCAGTTTTTATATTTTAATTGGGACGTTTTAAAAGTTAGTCTAATCTGATTCAAAAAGAAAATTATAATTGTTTTTTAAAATATTTTCATGAGAAAATTGTTACCAAATTTCTTCGTAGCAATGTATGTGCACATAGTATAGAATATACTACTCCATTTAAATTTGGTTTCAGCCGCATCAACTCTCTAAAATATATTTAAGAAAAGTTGTGTAAGACTATAAATATTTAATTAGAATTAAAAGCTAAACTAATAATAACGTGGACCATCTTTGAACAATTGTGGTTATATTTTTTCGATCCATATAAGGTAACCTTTAGTGTCCTAAATATTTGGATTATATACATAGTTTAAATAGGAAACTATTTAATAAGTCAAATTTTAGTTGGTTTTAAAATTCTAAATATTAGGAAAATAACTTAAATTATAATTCTATCCAATGTGAAATCTATTTTTAGAGGGTAAAAAAGGTGAACGACATTTCGCTAAAGGCCTTCGTGCTTTTAATATAACTAGTTTCTCGGCACGTGCGTTGGACGTGTGTATCGAGTTCGTTAATTAGTACACGTATTGTAAAATAATATTAATATTATTAAAATAAAGTTTTTAGTAAGTAAGTATACATGAAAGAATATGTAATAAATTTTTGTGAGTGGTCATTGGGGAACGTCGTTAAATGAATTGTTCATTCGAACCTACAAAGATGAGCGATAAAAGTGTGATTAGATACATGTGATTTGCATACTTATTTTGTGAATTTGAGGTTAAAAAATTATAATTAAGTGTATCTCACCTAATATTCCTTATAGACGATATTCCTCGTATATGTTCCTTTCATCCGTTTTACTTGTCTGTTATAATCAAGACTCTTGTCTCGGCATTGATATCCCTCTTAAAAATGCAATGTAAAGTTTTCCATGTGAGAAAACATGTTGTGATAGACATAATCCAACATTGAGTATTGTTTGACCTTGAGGTTTATTTATTGTCATTGCAAAATATAAGAGTATAGGGAATTATTTTTGCACGAATTTGAAAGGATATCCTTCATTTTCGGAGGGGGGGGGGGGGGTAAGTTGAATTCTTGGAATAAACACATGCTTCTTAGTAGATTGACCCGTTGTTATTTCGGTGTCGTCAAATCCTCTGCAGATCATCCTTGTACCATTGCATAAGCCATTTGAAGGGTCCTAAATTTCTAGGTAGCATGATGGGCGCATTTTCTGTCAAAACCAACCTATTCATGGAAATATAAATATGTGAGTATTTGTAAGCACAAAAGTGTGTGTGTATATACATATATATAGAGAGAGAAAGAAAATAAGAGAAACTTAAATAATATAATGGGTTTGACAATGTACCTATGTGGAGGAAGACTATTTGGTGTTAAAGTTTTCAGGTATTCTTCTTGATAGGAATTGTTGGTATCATCTTCTGCAAAGTCAAAACTAATAAATGTCTTGCTTTCACCAGGAAACTTGACTATCAACATTTTATTTAATTGATCTACAAATTCATTTCTACTTGCTAAAATAGGAATCCCGACAAGTATTTCCCGTTGTTAATTCCAAAATCTACAAGAGCAGAGACAATTAATGCAAGTTTAGTGAAATCATATTGTGGCCTTTAATGAAAAAAGATACATTTTACAATGAATATGAGACCAAAAGAAGATCCAAGTTTCAGTAATTTCTTACTTCGCGTTAGTAATGGAGAAGAGCAAACAACAAAGGTTAATTTGATAATTCTTCGGAACAAATAGTTGTCAAACACAACAATGATGGTAAAGTAGAGGAATGCTTGATAAGAGACGTATTTCCATCACCACATGAAAATGTCATTTATATGCCGTTCGTAACTGAATGTGCCATCTTAGCAAGTAGAAAAATGATTATAGATCAACTAAAAAGTATTAATTATTAGTACAGCTCTTCTTTGGTTCAAAGAATTCCTTTCAACATGCTTATTGAAGTGTAACCAACATTTTATGTCATAAAAAAATAAATATAAATTAGTAAAGTGCAAAGGAAAAATGTAAAATGATATTACTTCTTCATCATCAACAAATATAAGAATTCTGAAAATACCTTCATGCCTTGGGGTTTTGTATGGTATTACTGTACTCATTCAGATTACTAAGACTTTCATAATCCAATTGGATGAATATTTTGGTACCTTGTTAATAGGTACATATTATTTTGTTAATTCCATTTTAGTCGCTATTTGCTCTGAACCTGAGATGGTTAGATTGTCGAAGGAAAATAATATAATAGTAATAGGTTTTGTAGTTTCGGTTATGTTTTATTTTATCATTTCAAATAGACAATAGCTTAAAATATTTGTAAAAGCGTGAACAATTTGTGTTGGTTGTAGCTTTTATAATGTAGTGAATATATTGGATTAGTTGTAGTAATTAAGAAGTAAAGTATTACCAAATGTTTGAGCGAACAATCCTAGAGACCTGCTAGAAGAGTACTAAACTAATTAATATTGGAGCAAGCGATGTAAACTATTATTTAGGAAAACATCAAGTGAATTCTACATAACATGAGTAGACAATAGGTTCCTTAATCTAGCTGCCAGCTTGCAAAATATTAAAAAGAAGGGGTAAAATAGAAATAATTTATGATGACAGTAGCTTTGATTAATCTAGTGAAAATATTGGAATAACTGTAATAATTAAACAATGAAGTATTACCAATTGTTTGAGCGAGCAATCCTGGGCGCCAGTTAGAGTAGTACTAAACTTGGAGGGAGCGATATAAAGTATTGTTTAGGAAAAACATCAAGTGAACTCAAAATAGCTTGAGTATACAATAGGTGCCTAAATCTGACTTCTAGTTTGCAAAATACTAAGCAGAGGACTATTATATTACCATGAGCATACAACAAAAGTGTAACGCCTTTTATTAAAATTATCTTATTGAATTAAGCTTCTTGACAAAAGTTATATCTACACATATAGAAATGGGTAGAACTAAGCAAGAATATAATATACTTTGATTTAGACACTTTTTGTGAAGCATGGACATGAGAAGATTTATAAANAATTAATTATGGATTATAAGGGGGCAATCAGGCAATTTAGTAATTAATATGTTGAATGTCACGTAGCAATTAAGTCACATAATCATGAAGCAATTAAGGCATAAATTCAAGACATAACGTTGTGCAAGGACACCTTGGTTCAATAATAACAAGTGACACGATAAAGGGAATTCTCAACGTAAAGAATCACAGAAATAATGGAATAAGACAAGTAATGCACTTGAACTAATACCAACAAGAAATCATAGCAAACTGCAATAAGTGCACGACATCACCCTTCGTGCTTTAACACTCCTCCTCACCCAATCAACAATCACAAACAGGGGCAAGGGAATAAATAAACAATAATAAAAATCCTGACAAGGGAACACAGACAAACAATTAAAACCCGACAATGGTACAACATCAATAATCTCAACGTCCCGGCAAGGGAAAATATCAATGACTCTTTCTCTTTATTTCACATTCATCTCATAGTTCACATTATCACTCGAGCCAATGCTCCAAAGATTTACTTATCTCATATATTATGGAGTATTGGAGTGTATGAAGTATTTATATTTACATATTTAATCAATAACAGTAAACAAAAGGTGCAGAGAAACTAAAAAAAGTAAGGCGGAAAAGTGCAATATCAAGAAAACTCTAATCAAGCCGTGAAAATTGACACTTTGAAAGTCATCTCCAAATTCTATCAATTTCAGAGAATATATTAGTTAAATAAATGTAAACAACGATTCAGAACCATTAAGGCAAATTTATAAATAACGANTTAAGGCAAAATTTTAATAAAATAAACGAAAAACAAAACCAAGAAACTTACAACTTGACTTTGCTAGAGATAAAAATGGGCTAGGATTTAGGGTTGGGAAGATGGAATAGTAATAGCGCCAAAAATCTGATAAAGAAGGAGATTAGGAAAAACTGAGTAGGAAAAGACTAATTGAAAAAGATAAGAATTTGGTGAAATAGAATTCGGATTCCACACTTGTTGCTTTAATGGAGAAAAACGAAAATTGAGAGAAAGTTGTCATGGGATTCTGACTTAACCAAATGAACCGATGCAATTGTTGGAGTGCAGAAGATGATTAGGCGTCTGTTGCCGAAGAGAGGTGCGATGTGAGAAAAACGAAGATTGTGTAGGGTTTTTTGTTTTTTGTTTTTTTTTTAAAAAAAAATTAAGTAAAGGGTAATTTCGTATAAATTTTCATAAATAAGGGTAATTCTGTAATTTGACTTTTAGCTAAAGAGGTTCATGCTTTTAATGCTTTTATATATATATATATATATATACATCACCACTGTATACTTCAAATCATTGCAGGGGCTGATTCAGTCTGTGTTTGAGCTGCCTGATGGCTTCTTCTATTGCAGGCGTTTATATTGGTTTTCCCCGACCTTGCACTGCAGTCGTTAGAGCCAATATGTCCGAGAATGTTGATTCCGGTGAAATTTTCTCCTGTTGTTTTTTTTTCTTCTTTTTTTATTTGGATTTTACATTGTTTATCGTGAGATCTAAATTTATGTATTAACAAAAAAGTGTGAAAAAAGAAGGAAAAATGAAAATAGCATCTGAAATTGGTGTTTGCAGCATATATAGGTTTTATAATTATATTGAAGTATGCTTAGTATGTTAAAAGTGACATAACTTTTTTTGTTTCCATTGTGTTTATACTTGCCTGTAACCTGAGGTATATGGAGATTTTTGGTCAAACTCCATGTTGAAATTGTACTTATATGGTCGTCGCACAAAGGAACAAGCGAAGTGGTGGAAAAGAGAGGACGAACACTCTTCCCACTTTCCTTCTCCGAGGGAAAAAAGTACTGTGCCCAACTCTAATTGATATTGTTCTTTATTCGTGAAACTTATATAATTATTTGAATCTAAGAGATATATTTCTACGTCTCATATTCTTGATTTTTCTTCATCTTTAGGTTGATATGTAGCAATAAAGTTTGTATCTTTTGGTCATTTTACTGTCCATTTTGTAATACTGACTTAATCTTGAATGTGTTCACTTAATAAAACTTTCTTCTAACATTTATGCATGGATAAAATGTCCCGTCAATTTTTCATGGACACATAATGAGATAACGATGTTGCTTTTCTCATTTGGATATGTAATGAGGTAAAATGTTACCTTTCTCACACGGATACATAGTGAAGAAAAGATGGTGCCTTTCTCATTTCAGATTGAGATGGGAACTCTTGAAATTGGTTGGAGTAATATTTGAACATTTTGAATATTCATTTTCAGTAAAAGAGCAGACACTTGGACGTTTCTCTTTGTTAGCACTTTTTTTTCTCGGAATTTGTTTTGTTGGATTTTGGGTTATGATAGTAGACTTTGTTTTGTAGATACCATGAGAACGGCGGGCTATTCTGATATCATTGTTTTAATACACGTCGAAAGGTGGTGGTGCTAGCAGCAAGTATTCCAGTCGTTTATACAAGAGATGATCCTGGACAACGTCGTGGTTATATGTTGTGACAAATTAAAACTTAATTAATCATCTCTTCATTTCTTTATCCTTTGCTTACAACTTAGATATCATGAGTTTTTATCGAAGTAGCATCACAAATGTTTTCATGAATGTTATTTATTATATATTTTTTGTCCTTTTTTGCCTTTTTCACTCTATATTTTGCCCCTTTAAAGATTTTTGGTTCTTTTGTTTTCCCTTTAACCTTCTTAAAGTCTTCCACATAGTGATTGCCAAAACTTTAAACTGAAAGAGGCAATTAAGTATTTTGGTCTTTCGCGCAGCTATATTTTATTTTTAATTATTTTCAGTTTTTGGTGTGTGTCCTATGCCTCTTCATTTTTATTAGCCTATTTTCTGTCCATCCTGCATCCTTTTGCTTTCTTCTTTGTTTTCTTCTCAGTGTGTATTTTGATGGAATCAGAAGGTATTGAATTTTGTGGGATAAACTTTGAGATGTATTTACATTGGGAGCATATTATTTATCTATGCGAATGGTAATTCTTATATGTTCTTGAATATGGTATGATCAGTAAGTGCTCCGCTTCAGTTGGAATTAGTGTAAGTATGATGTAGTCCTTTTAGCTTTTGTTGTTCAATTAGTTTTGATTGTTATTTAGCTGTTTCATGAGCATTAGAACTACTATCGATTTTTTTTTTGTTTTGCAAAAAGACTATTTCCTATTGTTGTTTCAGATTTATTGGAGAAACTTTGCTGTTGTTATTTTATAGGAATACAGAAGGATCAAGTTTTAAGTATGGCGAGCATTTGGCATCAAACATGTAAGTTACGCATCTAAACCTTTTTATATGAGCTTATGTGACATAAGTTTCCTTCTTTTTTTTTTCCCTGAAATATTTGAACACTTCTATAAAATGGAAAGATTCATGCATCATCATGGATCTGTTTTAGAATTTCTGCTCTTCCACTATCTTGATTCGTTGAGTTTAGTTTCTGCATATGTATTATGCTTATAGGTTTATGACTTTGCTCTTCCTAATTCTCATTATAGTGTTGTTACTATCTGTAGCACCATTACGACAACATATTTTCTTACTAGCTTCTGAGAATTTTCAGTGGTGGCAGACTTCATTTTCTCAGTGGTCTCTACAATTGTCTGTCTTCATGTGATCGGTATATTACTACTATTATGTTAAGGCTAAGATGTCAAGGTTCTTCCTTCCCAATTTCTACTTTAGATGTGTACAGAATATTAAATTTTATCTTGGCTTAGGATATTTTTACAGTGAGTATATATACAAGTTCTATTTAAACCATTTCTCCCATATTTAATCTATTGGTTGTGTGAATTCTAGCGAAATGTCATGGCATTTTGTCTTGATAATATATTACTATATCAACCATGTCATTTTGGTCATTCAAATTTAGGTGCTATTGGAATTTCGGACTCAAATCTGTTTGTGAGGAGGGTTTATAGAAACATCAAATGCGACTATCTTTTGATGGAGACGCTAAAAGCATGAGACTGCTGGTCCATTTGGTTGATATTGGAGGTGAGGCCAAGAAAAATCTCATGAACCAATTATCATTGTGGGCGTCCAATGGGTTTAATTATGGTAGCCACTTCTGCTCGGATTTTGGGACGCCCTGAATTTCTTTTTTGTCTGTGAAGAAGATCATTTATTTCCTTTAATGATTTAAGGCTAGCTTAATAAGAGTTTCAAATGTAATGTGGTTACCCTCCAATACTAGAGAATGAGGTGCCTTGAGATGAAGTTGCTGGTGCCACAAGCTTGATTTGTGCCGTGTAAATCTTTGTTGTTATAAATGTTATGACTATAGCTTTTATTATTAATAAAGTTCTGAGACATGCTCATTTCTGCTTACTAGTCTCTACGAACGTCTGTTGCACGTTAATAATTGCATGTAAGGGTTTAGTTAACTATTTATATGAACGAACAATAAATGTAATTTAATAAGAAAGTTATATATATACGGGAAGAAAGAATTGTTGTAAAGAAATTGACATGAAACAGTACAACATTTAAATACCGATATTAATATTATTATATTAGCTACTGCAAATTGGTTGGACATCCTCTCGATTTGTGAAAATGATCAATTTGGTTAAGTTTTAAAATATTATTATGTACTTATAGTTTAGAAATATGCAATATGATTATAGTTTACCTAAAATTTCTTTGTAGATGATGTCTTTCATTTGTTTTCTCTTCTGATGCTTTGACTATTTCGTCATGAACAGAGCTCTTGCTGTCGATATTAATACCCCTCTTGAAGTGCAATATAATTGAGAAAGTATATTGTGACAAATATAGTTCAACATTTGATATTGTTTGATGTTGTACTTTCTTGATTATCATTGCAATATACAAGCGTACTGAGAATTATTTGGACAAATCTAAAAGGATATTCATCATTTTTTGGAGGCGAAAGTTAAATTTTAGGGATAAATACAATATTAACACATCATGATTTCTGCATATATGACGTTATTGTCAAAACCTCTAGATACCATCCTTGTACCATCTCACATTTTTCTTCAAACATGTACGCACTGAAAATTAATTTTAATTTTGTTTGTTATATACATACATGACTCTAATATACATACGAAATATTGAACTTCACAACAAACCTGTGTGAAAGCCATTTGGTATTAAACTATTTAAGTATTCTTCGTGAGAGTAGTTGTTGGTATCATCTCTACTGAGTCGAAATTGAGAAATAGTTTGCTTTCACCAGGGAATTTGGCAATCAATATCTCATTTATTCAATCAACATATTCATTTGTGCTTGCTGAACTAACTCTTTTCTTCATTGACTTTGCACAACTTATATTTTCATTTAATAATGAGAATAGTTTTCTTATTAAGCAATCTCCACCAAGCGGTTCATCAACATCTATTATATCTCTTAAGCTCTTGTCAACTATTCTGTTTATCTAACGCTTCACATAAGCGCTTCATCTCACATTATCAATTTTATTTTATTCTCATATTATCAATTCTATTTCTTATTAATTTAGCACCACTATTCTACTTTGATATATTTGTGATTATCGTTTACTAATAGAAGTAGTTGATATCACAAACTCTTTATTTCAGAAAAGATAAAATAAAGCTCAGTACAAATTTAATTGATAAACATCTTACTACGAATATAAAGAATTCTTGATATACTATCTCAATTAATTGACTCTTTCACATCACAAATTGTTACGACTGATTTCTCATTTATCAATTTTTGTGGTATTTTGTCGTATTTTTCAGTTAGATCACTCACAATGTCATGGTTCTATGATCATGCAGAATATATATTAGTTGCATAAGTAAGTTGACATTCTACCTTTTGTTAGTTGTACTTAAGATAAATATTATATAGCTTAAATAATTTTAATTTACCTTTCATCTGTAACTATTATTTTCCTCCTCTTAGTTTTTTCTTTGTGCCTTTGCTTTGATTAGAATTTGCATTGAGTTCTAATTCCAATCAAGTTCCAAACCGACTTTAATGTTCTCTGAAGGATAAAGAAATTCTCCATCACTTTTTGGCTCATGTAACTTACACAACTCAATATTTTTTTCAAATCTATCAAACTTGCCACATCCCAATATAATTCATAAAGAAATTAATATTCAGTGACAAAGAATAAAACTTGTTCATTTAAAATTCAACCTAGTAAGTGAAATAAACAAAACATGAGAACCCCTTCTAAAAATTACTTTTTTATAATGTACTCAAATCCTCGTAGGTGTGATTATTGCAAGTTTTTCTCAAATACGAAAAAACAGGAAATAATTTATTTTTTCTATCGATGGATTTTATTGCATCTTCAGCGAGAAAAAGTTATTGGAAAAATTTGAGGTTGAAAAGTGGTTGCTGCATACCTAAACTTAACTCTCGTATAATTTTAAGGGTATTTTCAACTTCTTGCTCACGGATAAATAGCTAGAGTTAGGATTCTTACGCGGTCATTTATGAGGTAATAACTTTTGTTTTGTTCCAATAAATCTTTCCACGTTTTAACATCTCCATTAGAAAGTACTTTCTAGATGTTTATTCTGTATAAGTTTACTTAAACATAATTTGATGTTAAAAAATTTCATACAAATATGTAAAAAGATATAGGCCGTAAAATATTGTTTAATCTAAATAAACTAATATTTTATATCTAACACAGTTGATTCACTTAATAAAAAGGATAAACATAATAATTTTCTCGTTAGAAATGGCAACTTGTACTTGCTATAGTTATTAACAAATAGTACTTCATTTCTCTCAATTTATCTGACATCCTTTCCTTTTTAATCAACCTCAAAAGGAATGATATTTTTATATTTTATAATAATTCAATTTTAAACTTTTCATTTTACCTTTAATGAGATGATATTTATTTCAATGGCTTGTTTTAGATTATAAATTTCAAAAGTCTCTTTTTTCTCTTAAATTCCGTACCTAACGTATGCAAAGTTAACTTAATAGGAACAACATAATTATTGAAATTGAAAATAATAGTTTATGTGCCTTGAAGGCGGATAGAAGACAAGGCTAAGCCAATCTTTTATAAGATTGAAATATTGAATAAAATTACTAAGTTACTCACTTTATCTCGCCGTTATCAAAAGAGAAAAAACTTATGGCAAGTTATGTTTTTCGAATTATATAATCTAACTTACGTATCATGTAAATCATTCTTATACTACTTAAAATAGAATTATGGACTATATCATGCGTAATGAAAATTGAATTAGAGCTTTCACATATTAGCGTGAGTTGGTTAAATTCATGTCCTACAAGAAGTCTTCCTCCTAACTTGTGTATTTCCTATTGTGTCTTTTTCTTGTGAGTTATAGCGTTATATATTTCAAGGCTATTTTGGTCTACTAACATTGTATTCGTACTTATAATATAGATAGATGGTTCTTGCTTAATATGGTTTCGTAGCCTTTGAAATAGTCCAAATCATCTTCATTAAAAATGGCATTTACTGAATGATATGATAACCAGAGCGTTTGTATTATGCTAAACATGAAATTGGTTATTCCATATCATACTAATATAACCTCTTTTCAGTTTTTTTTAAAAAAAAGGTATATTGCGGTTGAATCTAATTTGACGGCTAAATCTTTGACTGATAATAACATTTATTGGTGGCTAAAATGCTTTACATGACTTTATTTTTGCGGCAATTAAAATGGATACAAGGATACAAAGCCTGAGTTTGAGGCTAAGAATAGTGTCCGTGAAGCCATGTTAACCTAAGCGAAAGAAGCACCACCAATAGCAGCACAGGCACCAAAGACTTGATAGTATGATAGTAAATAACAAATAAATCAGTTTAGCTAGGGACTACTCTGCTCTCTATACGTTAAAGCTTTTTAATAATTATCTCCTTTTTCCTATACTATTTTAGTAAGACCAAAACTGGATTCGTTACTCTTAATTTTTTAAGTTGTTATTTAAAGCATTGTTTTTGTGTCTTAGATAGTGGAGCACTATAGTACTATGGGATTCACTTCATTTAGACAAAGGACGGGGTATTTTATCTAAAATTAGAACTCAGTGAGTAAAGACTAAAATTTAATTTTTAATTGTGTAAAAGACTTTTCACTATTAATATAATTTTACCAATTCTCATAGGTCATTATCCATTATAATAGTTCATACTAAAAACGTGAAAGAAATTTTTATAAGTAGAGATTGATTTTCTTTTATATGCCATTACTTATTCAGCCATGTTTTAGCTTTTTCTAATCGCGCGCAGCGCGAGCAAATTAACTAGTTGATAAATAATTAGAAAGACCCCCATGGTGCAACTCTCCTAGGGATTTCATCGAACACCTAACATGTGAAATAGACTTCAAGGCCCTATACTTGAAACCCTTCTTTCCTCAACTAATTTCAACAAGAAGCTACCCAAAAATAGTTTAAAATTCCACATACTACAACCTAGTGTACATGCATGGCTTATTTCTAACCCTACCATATATTTGAACTCTTAACCACTTGCATTAAAGCTCTAGGAGTACGACTTACCCGGATGGATGATAATCTAGTGGCTTGCTTTCTTGATTCTTGAAGATTTGAACAAGATTAGGTGATTTGGAGTGCTAGGTTCCCTCTTTCTCTCTCTCTCTATATTGTTCTTTCCTCTCTCTAAAATCAGTAGAAAATGACCCCAAATGAAGCCCCTCAACTTATTTATGAAAATGGGGTCGGGTTATAAAAATAGGAAAAATAAACCTCCGAAACCGGGTCTGCGATCGCAGAATGGACCGCAAAACAAGAATGTGGGCCGCAGAATGCATTGCAAAATAGGTGCCCAAAACTGGGGAACACTGGCCCAATCTGCGACAGATCTGCGATCGCAGAGTCAAAAATGCGACATATTTGCGATCGCATATTCGACACAGGATCGCATTATTCCAGCCTTTGGTAATTTGATCATAACTTTGTGTAGGAATGTCCAAATGACGAACGGTTTGAAGCGTTTGAAACTAGACTCGATGACCTTTCATATGATAGGTTGTTCATCACATAAAACCTTATACGTATTTAGATATGCTCGTTCAAATTATGGACTTGTGCAAACTCATTTGGAATTTTAGCCTATTACGAAATTTTCCAATTTGACTTGGACTTAGGCCTCTCATTAGACCCCACATTACACATTATAAGGCTTATACACCTATTTACCAAATCCAATTGATGCCCACCATGTTAATAGCATATAAAATATTATAATTAGCCTACCCGGCACCATGAAATCCTAAATTACTTAGCAAAATTTTCCGGGGCCTTACATTCTCCCCCCCTTAGGATCATTCGTCCTCGAATGATTAGTAGAGTCCGCCCTAACGCTTAACATAGTATATCTCTTTTCTCACCTACCTCAAGTCCCTAAATTTTGACTAACTCCCAAATTTTTCAGAAATTTCGGTAGAGTCTCCTTTGTAACTAGGACTATCCACCTGCCAGAGAATCACCAAAACCATCCTAACAACACATCAACAACGAGACAAAACACCACAATGTATATATCAACAATACTAATCTCACCATTACAAGCACTACATTATCATAAGGATACCTGAACATGTACTGCACATTTCTAAATCATAATACCCAGAAGGTACCTTTCAAGTCAAAACCAATTGCTATACAGTCAAGAGAAAATACCTTATTTCCACAACACTCTCGGCCTTCAATGTGGCCTCTTATGCTTACAGGCTTTGCCACAACACATTCACGGAAACAACCCCAACCTCCAAACTTATCTAACAAGGATGACAACTAGATACCTCACATAATCTAACTATCCATTAACTTCACCTTGAATAATTTCCACCGGAATGATACACAAAGGATATCCAACTACCTTCTTAGACATAGACACGTGAAAACACGAAATATATGGGGAACAACTATGGGGAGACTTCATACTCCTAGTGCGGCCTAATGTGAAACTTATGCAACCTTCATTATCAACTCACATAACATCTTCAGGGGAAAATATTGAGAATAAACTATGCACCCTCCTAAACTGTGAATCTCTATGTGAACACTCACACTAAACCCTTGATGACCTTCAATAGTTAATCTAAGATGTGCTATCATAAATTGACCATAAAATTACCTATCGAATATATGTGATCACACGGGGATGCTCCCTCTTAGACATGCTTGAACCTTCAATACCCAATAGATTTAATACAATGAGGAGCAATGGAGATCAAGATCAGGCTGGAATTATTCAGAAATCCATTAATGTGCTGAGCAAAGTATTTCATGAGGTTATATGCTAAGAGGCACGAAGATTACTACTAACAACACTGACACGTTTAATCATTGTGACGACATCAATTATTAGACAAATGAGGCATAACTAGTACATTGGCAATAGGAATCAATAAGGAGGAATATTCAAGTACGTGACCCAGTCACCTCCTGGAGTGTAGGAAAAATCCCTTTATCAAGAATGAGAATGCTCTGGCACCTTGAATGCGATATGGGTTTCCAAATACATGAAGTTAAATTATACTCCTAATGTTAACTGATACAAGGAATCTATGCCACAAGCCCATGAGGATGAAAAGAAGTTGGACACTTATGAGATTATCATATTTCAAACAGCTAAACCTTTCCTGATAACTGACCCCAAATGAGATAACTAAAGATACGACAACTTGTCTTCCAAATCGATATACTCATGATATGTGCAAAAATCCGAAAGTATCTAATCTCAACCTTTCACGAGTGAAACCACATATCTAGGACATCTTAATATTGGGATGAACTCATGTATCGGTTAGAGGGGTTCTAATGGTTAAAATGATGCTCCAAGGAGAAAGAAAAATAAAACTCCTATCCACCCAGGGAGGTGGAATACCAAGGGTAGCAAAACTCCCTGCACATGACAATTACATAGTCAATGATTCTAGAAGTCGAGTGTGTAAGGACAACGGAACCCAATGAGATAGTATAAAATAATCATGGAAGGTTTGCAGATGTCCATTATGAGTTCTCCATAGATTTTGACTTGAGAAGTACCCAGATGCTAATGAAAGACAAGACAACATAAGAAGTAGGCGTTGTGCTATAGTAACCCCTAAAGGTGCATTTGGTCTTGACGGAGAGCCTATTAATGGTCCTTATGAGAAAGGAAGTGTTATAGTGACACAGACACATAGAAGGACACGTTCTCTCATGGTTATCAAACAAGTGTTGGGAAACTAGCCCAATGAATTCATTGACTAAGGAACACAATTAATGCATGTGGTGGAGGTATAAAGAGAAGATAAACATTTGACACGAGCTGGACATGCTTCTGCTATATCAACTCCTAGGCTGCAATACACAACCACGTCACGGGCAACCACAATACTAGGAACAGAGTGAGCTTCTTACTGAGGAATGATCTTAGTGGACATGAAAGTCATACTGAGATGGGCAAACAAAAGATCTTCCTTTGACAGATTCGTAAAAATCTCCAATTTCTCAAAAATTCTATACAGACAAGCGACCACTTCATTTGACATGTATACATATGATAGGAGGTAGGATATGCTCTCATGTTACTAGACAGTGAAATGGTTTCATGATGATACTCGCAAAAGGGTAGAGTTACTATTCAAATCATAGAATCCATATACACTAGTGAGAAAAAGAGTGACTCGAGAAGGATCGCAACACTGGGATGCTTTACATGGAACTTGGCACCACATAGGTAAACTTTGCGACGGTGCATGTATAGGCACAAGCAAGTAGATGTTGTCCATTTAAAGAAAAAGTTTCTGTAAGGAATTCAACGGGAACAGTCCCTTGTTGAGAATTTAGGAAATGCAAGTGGAAAGTATCAATCCTAGAGTTATAACTCAATTCTAGGACATAATTATATAACTTAATTCCACAAAAAGAGTGTAAATAAGAGAATTTGTGATAGAGTGGATTTACGAATAATACGTCTCGTTCAAAGAGTAGGTGCATGCAATGTTTTGTGATTTAGATTCTTTTTAAGACCATATCTATGCAGGCTCCCAATACAAGTGTATGTATATAATAAGGAAAAGTATGTGGCGTTCAGAATGATGCACTAATGGGTCACTTACTTGGTAACTCTAGATTGGCGGGGCATTGCCTTAACTGATGCACCCTGACTCCACATCTGTAACATACATTGGTAACATTCTGATATACTACATGATCTGGTAGTGCTGTGACATAAATAGGAACAAGGGTACTCCCCTTAGCAACAAGTTCTACCAATCCCTCCATGGCTCGTTACATTCTCCTAACAAACTCTTGGGTAATCTCCCTCAGACTCAATGGTGGGATCATTCCCTCCTTACTGCTTCAAACTCGTGGATTATGGTATCAAGATTACTCATCTTAGGAATAAGACATAGCGAGGAAATTAGCTCCCTATCTTGAGCTCTACTGCACGATCTGGAGTATCAAAGAAGGGTGAAATTCCTAAATGTCCGAATAGCCTCCAACTTATAGATGTGGTCGACAACACACCGATAAGAAGGACTCTACTAGACACGGCTCCGAGACATCCTAGGACACATTAAAGCCTTAGGCTCTGATACCAAGTTTGTCATGCCCCAAAAACCGAAGAGCGCGACCGGCGCTCAATCGAGTAAACCCGACTGAGCAAGCCTGTTAGGTTTCATTCTACCCAAACTAATTCATTAATAAAGAGGAGGTGAACTCCATTAATCAAATTCTGATAATATATCATTAACAACTTCCGTTTCATTTTCATTAGCAGTTTCAACCATAATGACCAAAATATTACAATTTTTATGGTTATGATGATGAAAAACATATTTGCCAATATTTCCAATATCAAACACCACCCAAAACCTGTCCACGGAGCCTCTAAATACAAAAGAAGAGTAATATGGAAATGCCGGCAACAAGGCTCCGGCTATACCTCAAAATACAAAGTACATGATACAAATGATACAGGACCCCGAAAAGAAGTGGGGCTCACCAAGTCCGCTGAAAGGAAGATGCATCACTAGCTGCGACCAACACTGCCTGCTATGGAATCACCTACATCCATTTAAAGATGTAGCGCCTCCGGCAAAAGGGACGTTAGTACCGTCGAATAGCACTAGTATGTATAGCTAAAAGTCCTCTTTCAAAATATAATGTCCATATATGCAAAGACAACACATAGAAACAGCAAGTCACAATCAACAATATCCAAAAAACCAATTGAAACATAACGATTTTCAAAGTAAGAAAATAGTATATATAATCAACAATCAACAATATCCACCCCTACACCGGCACGTGTAGTTTCAGGTGTGGGCCTTATGACCCACACTTCCTCGGTCTTGCTAATGATACTCCCAAAAACATTTTTAGTTGATTTGCACACAAAGTAATATAGACATAAATATATTCATCTCAGAATCTTTCACATTGTATAGATCTTTATTAGTATTTTCAACCATCCACATTAATAATGTTTCCTTGGCTCTTTGGGCCTTTCACAAGATTCATTACTCATGGCACGATGGCCGCATTCTATATTTCATACTTTCACTTCTTTTAATTTCAAGGATCATCACCAATTACCAATGTACAAAGTATTCCAGAAATCATATACCTCAAGTTCATTAGCAATGGAAACATTAAACACAAAAGGTTTCCTCCCCAAAGATTGGGGCATACAAACCAGCAATAGAAACACAGATCAAAGTCACAAACAAGCAATACACCAAATATTCTTGAATTACTCTTTCCCAATCACAACAAAGTACAGTTTCAAAACCGGAGTATGTAAGAACTCGAATCATAGTGAATACATTATAAGACAAGGCATTAGTTAAAACAATAACTTATAGGCATGAATTGAGTACCAAAAGCTTTTAGGCAATTCTGTTTTCGATGTCATTTTAAAACAGTTGAGTCGAGGCTCATTTCATAATCTGTTTCACATTTTCTCATTTCATAGGCATCACTAGGCACAAATATAACTTAAGTCCTTCGCACGTTATCCACATTCTATTTCCCCAATTTGTTTAATGCAATTTCAATCATCTTTATAGATTATCAACAACTAGAAACACTCAATCAAAGCATTTCGTACACATAAGAGCAATTAAGCATATCGAGTTTTTCTCACCCAATTTGGTATACTAGTTTTCACTTAACACACAACTCAAGCCGCACGATTTTAATAAGCAAACCATACTTTAAACATCTATCTTTCGATATAAGGCTCATTTGGAATAATCAAGTTTATGAATTTATAGAGGATAACCTGGAATATAGATATTAGGAAATTTGAGCCAACCATATTTGAACTTACGAAAACATTTATGGAATTCGATTCTAAGAGAGAATGTTTAGCCAACATACCTTGTTGAGCATTCCATAAGTTACAACAATGCCCCAATACTTCTAGCGATAATAATCTATAGGAAGATAGCAAAAATTGATTAATAATTAGAAAGACCCCCATGGTGCAACTCTCCTAGGGATTTCATCGAACACCTAACATGTGAAATAGACTTCAAGGCCCTATACTTGAACCCTTCTTTCCTCAACTAATTTCAACAAGAAGCTACCCAAAAATAGTTGAAAATTCCACATGCTACAACCTAGTGTACATGCATGTCTTATTTCTAACCCTACCATATATTTTAACTCTTAACCTCTTGCATTGAAGCTCTAAGAGTAGGACTTACCCGGATGGATGATAATCTAGTGGCTTGCTTCTTTGGTTCTTGAAGATTTGAACAAGATTAGGTGATTTGGAGTGCTAGGTTCCCTCTTTCTCTCTCTATATATTTTTCTTTCCTCTCTCTAAAATCAGTAGAAAATGACCCCAAATGAAGCCCCTCAACCTATTTATGAAAATGGGGTCGGGTTATAAAAATAGGAAAAATAAACCTCCGAAACCGGGTCTGCGATCGCAAAATGGATCGCAAAACAAGAATGTGGGCTGCAGAATGCATCACAAAATAGGTGCCTAAAACTGGGCAACACTGGCCCAATCAGTGCCAGATCTGCGATCGCAGAGTCACAAATGCGACATATTTGCGATCGCAGATTCGACACATGATCACATTTTTTCAGCCTTGGTAATATGATCATAACTTTGTGTAGGAATGTCCAAATGAAGAACGGTTTGAAGCGTTGGAAACGAGACTCAAAGACCTTTCATATGATAGGTTGTTCATCACATAAAACCTTATATGTATTTAGATATGCTCGTTCAAAATGTGGACTTGTGCAAACTCATTTGGAATTTTAGCCTATTACGAAATTTTCCAATTTGACTTGGACTTAGGCCTCTCATTAGACCCCACATTACACATTATAAGGCTTATACACCTATTTACCAAATCCAATTGATGCCCACCATGTTAATAGCATATAACATTTTATATTAGCCTACCCGGCACCACGAAATCTTAAATTACTTAGCAAGTATTTCCGGGGCCTTACATATTTCCTTAATATACATCTGAGCATACTGTTCCACTGTGTCGATAGAATTGACTGGCAAGAAGTGCGCTGATTTCGTGAGTCGATCCATGATAACCCAAATTGAGTCAAACCTGCTCGAAGTGCGTGGTAACGCCACCACAAAATCCATGTTGATCAATTCCCATTTCCACATTGGAATTTCTATGCTTTGAGCCAGTCCACCTGGACTTTGATGTTTGGCCTTCACTTGTTGACAGTTCGGACACCTTGCCACAAAGTCCGCCACATCCTTCTTCATATGGTTCCACCAATAAACTTCCTTGAGATCGTGATACATTTTTGTAGAACCTGGGTGCACTGAATACCTGGAAGTGTGAGCTTGTGCCATGATCCTTTCCCAAAGACCGTCAATATCCGGAACACATAGGAGGCCTTGGTACCATAGGGTACCATCATCCACGCCAAATGAAAAAGCTGTGATCTTATGTTTATGAATCCCCTCCTTCAGCTGTGCTAATAATGGATCGTTGAATTGCTTCTCTTTCACCTCCGCCACAAGCGATGATTTACCCTATTCTGCACAATTATCCCTCCTTCACTAGAGTCTGCAAGGCGAACTCCCAAACTAGCAAACTGATGAACTTCCCGGGCCAACGGCCTCTGATACACCTTCAAATGAGCCAAACTTCCCATGGACTTTCGACTAAGAGCATCTTCCACAACATTAGCCTTTCCCGGGTGATAGAGAATATCAATGTCATAGTCCTTGAGTAACTCTAGCCATCTTCTCTGTCTCAGATTCAACTACTTCTGCTTGAAAATATATTGAAGGCTCTTGTAGTCCGTCAATACATCCACATGGACCCCATATAGATAATATCGCCAAATCTTAAGCGCAAACACCACTGCTGCAAGATCTAAGTCATGGGTCTGATAGTTCTTTTCATGATTCTTGAGTTGCCTAGAAGCGTAGGCTACAACCTTGTCGTGTTGCATCAACACACACCTAAGCCCGATCCTTGAAGTATCACAATACACCACAAACCCCTCCGTACCCTCTGGCAGGGTTAATACCGGTGCTGAAGTCAATCTTGATTTTAATTCTTGGAAGCTCCTTTCACAAGCATCGGACCACTGGAACTTAACTGCTTTCTGTGTTAATTTAGTCAAGGGAGAGGCAAGAGTAGAAAACCCCTCCACAAATCTTCTGTAGTACCCAGCCAAACCCAAGAAACTGCGAATCTCTGTTGGAGTAGTAGTTCTAGGGCGATTCTTCACCGCTGTAATCTTTTGAGGATCAACCATACTTCCTTCCCTGGAGACGACATGACCCAAGAACGCGACAAATTCAAGCCAAAATTCACATTTCAAAAATTTCGCATACAATTGGTGTTGCTGAAGAGTCTGCAAAACTGCCCTAAGATGGTTAGCATGATCCTCTCGACTTCGGCAATACACAAGAATATCGTCAATGAACACTATCACAAAGGAGCCTAGAAAAGGCTTAAAGACTCGATTCATAAGATCCATGACTGCTGTCGGGGCATTTGTTAGCCCAAAAGACATCACCAGAAATTCAATGTGCCCATACCGAGTCCTGAAAGTTGTTTTTGGAATATCCTGCTCTCGTATCTTCAATTGATGATACCCGAACCGCAAGTCAATTTTTGAATAACACATAGCACCTTGCAATTGATCAAACAAGTCATCTATCCTTAATAGAGGGTATTTATTTTTGATTGTGACTTTGTTAAGTTGCCGGTAGTCAATCCACAGCGACCCATCCTTCTTCCTTACAAACAAAACCAGTGCGCCCCATGCTGACACACTTGGCCGGATGAAACCCTTTTCTAACAAATCCTTCAATTGTTCCTTTAGCTCTTTCAATTCTGCCGGTGCCATTCTGTAAGGTGGAATTGATATAGGCTGCGTGCCTGGCAGCACATCGATCCAAAAATCAATCTCCCTGTCTGGCGGGATCCCAGGGAGCTCCTCTGGAAAGACATCCGGAAATTCATTCACAACTGGCACGGACTCAAGGCTAAGTGCCTCGGCATCGGTGTCCGTAACCCGAACTAAATAGTAGATACACCCCTTCTTGATCATCTTTGTGGCCTTAATGTCACGCCCCAAAACCAAGGGACACGACCGGTGCTCAACCGGAGGACCTCAGTCAAGCGGACCTGGAATTGCCTTTCTTATCCCACGCGTTACCCCGTGATTTCAATATACATTATTCCAGTGAAATAGCCATTTATAACTTAAGCATAAACTTACAACTTGAATTCACTTCTACTCTTTATATTCCATCATATGATACCAAATACTTACAACATTTACCAACGTGGATCACGATTCCAAACCGTACCATTACTTACCCAAAATACATATGTACACTACCCACATTGTGTCTACGGAGCCTCGAAGGATACAAAAGGATGATACAATACTTGCCGGTAGCAAGGCTCCGGCTATACCTTACACAAATTCCAAAAACAAGACTCCGGAATAAAAGCGGCATGAGCCACGCAGGGCCTCGAGAGAAAAGGGGCTCACCAATTCAGCTGACGGAAAGTGAAGGAGTGCTACGGACGGTGGACTGGAGTACCTGCAATAGATCCACCTACAATCATAACACGAATGTAGCGCCCCCGACAAAAGGGACGTCGGTACATTTGAATTGTACTGGTATGTATGAACAAACTTTATCCCAAGTAAACTCAAACAATACACAAGTACTGTACAGTAATAGAATTAACAATCAAATGCACATGAAAGGAACAACCAAAGTCAAACAAGTTTCACAATCTCTCCTTTTTCCCTTCCGACCTCATTTCATTACATCAACGATTTCACAACTTTCACATACGTTCATTTCAATAGTGATTTCGATCACTTTTCCACCCTTATTACCTCGGCCACCCTTATCACCCCAACCCACAATTTATCATTTTGTGTTGCGACGCGCAACCCGATCCTACCGGACAATCACATTTCACACAACAACAATAGTCCACAGTTCAATCACATGGCTTCAGGCCATCCAGAATATCATTTCACAACAACAATAACAATTCACTAAGAGTTTTCATTTGTATCAATTACAACTTCTTTCCATCATTTACCACACAGCCCTTACCACATAAACACATTTACACACATACATGGTTTGTAGCCATTTATCTACACCATCATATCGGAACGTTTAACCAACAATGTTCAAGTCATATTAATCGCAAGAGTTCATGAAATAGGCCATCCTGCCTTAACACCCGTGAAGCAACCAAAATTACAAATAGTCCACATAAGTAACACATACCAAATACTCGTACACCAAACAAGGTGACTCTACAAAGGTTAAAGTTAGCCATACATACCTGGAGCCGACTTTCCTTTTAACTTCTACTTTCAATTCACCAAACGGTCTAGCAACGTCAATCTAGTGCACAAGTTAACACATATTTCTTAGAATTGAAGCTCACAATTACTACCTGAACATTATTAGGTTATCAGCCTTTCTTTTGCAAACCTCTACTTCTACCCAATTTCCCTTACTAGGTTTTAGGTTTTAAAAGACATGCATGTGTGTTCCAACTTTGTTTTCAAGAACCAATGCATGAGAATCCCCCTTTATGTTTAAACCTGAAAATCAATGAAAAAGGGTTATGGATTTTACCTGCAAGAATGGGGATGAAGATAATCACTTTGAAATTTCCCGGCCCGGATAGTTTTGAAGAATCAAATTCGATGAAGATGACTTTCTCTCTCAAGAACCCTCTCTTCCTCTCTCTTATTTTGTTCAGAAAACTCGTTAAAATGAGGGGTTGGGGGTATTTTATTAAAAAGGGGGTCGGGTTTAAAATTTAGAAAAATAGGTACCCGAGTCAGATATGCGGTCGCACTTTGCGACCGCAGAGATGAAATGGGGTCCGCATAATGGACCGCAAAAGTGCTCCAAAAATCCAATCCTACTGTTTGGATCTGAGACGGAAATGCGGTCCGCATACCCATTTTGCGGTCGCATAATGCACCGCATTTTTGACCTCAGATTTGACTGACACATTGACTCACTTTGCGATAGAAATGCGGTCCGCATATCAGTTATGCGGTCGCATGATATACCGCATTTTGACCTTAGTTTTAACCAAACCACTGACTCAATCTGCGGCAAAAATGCGGTCCGCATACATGATTTGCGACCACATTCTGGACCGCAAAATAGCACTTTTCTAGAAAAACTTGGTTCTTTGATTTTTAAATACTTAGATCAGTACGATGGGTCCGAACCGCGGCGAGCTTGCAAGCCGCGAAGAGTTTTACACATTCCCAACACATATTCAGAACCTGACACTACAAGCTACTAGGTTTTGAGCATAAATTTTTACGGGGCCTTACAATTAAGGTAAGAAATAAACCGACCTTTAGGCACTATATTATCCCCCTGCCATTCAACAACGGGCTCATTAGGAAACTCAAGCCTCATAGTTCTAGTCCGACAATCAAGCTTGGCAAAACACGAATAAAGCCAATCCATTCCCATTATTACACCAAAATCGACCATCCCCAATTCAACAAGATCGGCCATGGTATTCCTACCACGTACCGTGACAACACAACCTCTATAAACTCAGGCCGTAATTGACTCACCAATCGGAGTAGACACTGAAAATGGCTCATGAAGCTGATCCGGTTCTATCCCAAATTCCATAGCAACAAAAGGGGTAATATAGGACAAGGTGGAACCGGGGTCAATAAGTGCATACACATCATGAGATTGGACAGTCAGAATACCTGTAACAACATCTGGAGAAGCCTCTGCAGTCTGGCGACCACTCATAGCATAGAACCGGCTGGGTCCTCCCGAACTCTGCGCACCACCCCTAGCTGCACCACGCCCCACGGGTGCTGGGGTACCTTGAGCTGGAAAGGGGGCTAAAGATGTAGTAGCTACTGGGCTGGCTGGCTTTGCTGTGCCCCTGCCCGCTCCCTGGCAGGATACACGACAATGCCTCTGAATATGACCCCTCATCCCACATCAATAGCATACGGGTAACTCCAAGTAACAAATCCCTGAGTGCATCCTCCCGCACCTGGGGCACGGGGACCTCTGCTGCCGCTGGGACCTCTCTCCTGACTGACCCCGCTAGTGGGATCCCCTATCGCCCTGATTGGGCCTGAAACAACTCTACTGCTGCTATTGGCTGGGCCCGGATGGCGGTGCACTAGCTGAAGACAGTTCAACAGACTGCGACGGTCCTGATGATCCTCCTCGGAAAGCTGATTTTCCCCCACCTAGTGACTCACTCATGTTGCCCGTAGACCGGGTCTTTCTGTTACCCTCTCTCTCTCAATTCTGTTCTTCAGTTTACGGTTCTCTGTGGCCTGAGCAAATGCCACCATCTTCCCATAATTCATGTCAGAATTTAAGGCAGCTGTAGATTCCTCATTAATTGCCATAGGATTAAGGCCCTGAACAAACCGACGCACCCTAGCCTCCATTGTAGGCAACATGTGAATAGCATAGTTGGACAGGCGGGCAAACTCCATATGGTACTCCCATGCACTTCTACTACCTTGCTTCAGATTCTCAAACTCTGCTGCATGGGCTGCCCTTGTCTCGGCAGGCAGGAAGTGATCTATAAATGCATCGACAAACTTGCTCCACCTCGCCGGAGAGCTCCCCTCCTCATGGGAATCTTCCTACAGCTCAAACCACGAATAGGCCACTCCTTTCAGATGGTAGGCAGCTAACTCTACTCCTTGTGTCTCAGTTGCACGCATAACCCTGAGGGTCTTGTGCATCTCATCAATAAAATGCTGAGGGTCTTCTTCCGGATTGGCACCCATAAACACTGGAGGGTCTAACTGAAGAAATCTGTTCACCCTGGAACTGGTGGAATCCCCTTGTTGGCTAAATAAATTGGGTGCAACACCTGACCTCTAGGCCTGAGAGGCCACTAGCTGAGTCAGCATCTGAATAGCTCCCCTAAGATCCCCATCAGAAATACCATAACCGGAAGCTGGGGCTGGAGGCGGGACAGGAGTATCAATGGGAGGGATAGTGGTACCCCCCGTAGGTGCAGGAACTGAGGTAGTCTGCTCCGGACTAGAAGAATCAGGAAGGGTGATAGCTGGGCGATTATCCTCACCCGCAGTATCATGTAGTGAATCATCGGCCACTCTTGGGGTGGCACTAGCTCCTTGGACGATTCTGGCCTTCTTCTTGGGTGCCATGTACTGAAAATTGAAGGAATGCACTAGTTAGAGGAGGAATAGTTTCACAAATGCCGCACGATCCAGAATATCAAAGAAGGGTGTTATTCCTAATGTCCAAGTAGCCTCCAACTTATAGATGTGGTCGACTTCACACTGATAAGAAGGACTCTACTAGACACGGCTCCGAGACATCCTAGGACACTTTAAAACTTTAGGCTCTGATACCAAGTTTGTCACGCCCCAACCTCGGGAGGCGCGACCGGCGCTCAATCGAGTGAACCCAACTGAGCAAGCCTTATCAAACACTTTCTACCCAACTCAATATGATTAAGGAATCCGGCTTTCGATTAATTAGACAATAGGAGGGGCTGTACATTCAACATTGATAGTTCATTTTATATCATAACCTTAACCCGTAGTTAGGTTCCAAGATTTCCATACAGTTACAATTTAGAGAAAACAAAAGCTTAGAGTTACAATATAGTTCATAGACCCATCCAATACCCATACGTAACCCACACAAACGTCTACAGAGCCTTTATGGATACAAAAGACAAATTATGACAATGACGGCAACAAGGCCCCGGCTATACCTCAAAAGTGGAAGTATACAACAAAGATGTACAACATAACCCCTTGAAGGAGAAAGAGGGCTCACCAAGACTTCGAAAGGAGGACACTCCGCTACACGCGATCAGCACTGTCCGCTCTGGAGCCACCTACATTCATTTAAAAATGTAGCGCCCCCTGCAAAAGGGACGTTAGTACCATGGAATAGTACTAGTATGTATAACTAAACACCATCTAGTTAGAAAAAGATTTCATATAAGAATAAGGAAATCATAAGTATAACTCAAACACTTTAGATGATCACAACATTATCAAATAAAAGAATCATACAATTTTCACATCGTGTTTCCATAGCTTTTTAGTTTGGGGCATTTCATACTGTTCATCATTGTTCACAATACCACCGCTATCTTGAGCGGAGTCCGATCTCGACCCGATCGGCTAGGTTTCCTCATTTGAGACATACACTTCAATCACAAACACAATACCACCATGTGTGCGGCATGGCGTCCGATCTCGGCCCGATCGGCTAGGACGCCGTACCAAGGCGTTTCCCTTTTCCATCAATCATCTCATTTCAATCTTTGTTTCACATATATCATTTCATGGGCACTTGGAGCCACAGCTATCACATCATATATTTGGCACTAGGCCACATCTCACATCATTCCCAATTTCAATGTTAGATTTGTAATTTGGGATAATATGTGCACACAAGAGCAAGTAAAATTGTAAGCATAGATGAGACTTCACATAGATGGCACAACATATGCAGCTTCAATCTCAATTTAAGGTCTTAAGCATCTCAATACATGATTCATATTCCTCGCACCTTTTCAAGTTATCAAGAATAGCACATTGACCATGTTGAGACACATCTTTCACGCATATAAGGTTGCAACCCCAAATTCATGTGAAACAACAATTAATACAACTTTTCAACTTTAATCTTACCGTATTTACACAAACACCAACGGAGCTCAATTTCTAAAAGACGGGGTTTTAGCCATACATACCTCAATTGAGCTTTCCCTTAATCCTATCATGTTCCGGAATGTTTTGTACTTCAATCTATTTAAGCAATGTAGCACAATTGAACCCATAATCAGGAAAAGATCATAATCTTAGCTCGCTTGAGCATTTTATCAAGCATTGAGTGTTCATTAAAGCCTTATGGTCCTTTTATGCAAGATTACACTAGCCATTTCCCCATGCCTCTCTATTTATAATTTCCACATATCTTCTAAGAACACATGCATGCAATGTAGTCACCCTTATCCCCATGAATTACCTCACTAATGACCCCTTATAGCTATGTTTAAAATTAAAAGCTGAGGTGATGAAGTCTTACCTCCTGGGATGAAGGTTTACGTGCCTCACTTGATTATCTTCAATGTTTTAACAAGGATTTGTGGAGCAATTTTTGATGAAAAGCACTTCCCCTCTCTTAGACCCTCTTTCTCACTCTAAAAGCACCAGGAAATAGGCTCAAAATGAGCTATTGCACATGATATAATGACAGGGGGTCGGGTTTAAAATTTAGAAATCTGGAGCCCCGACACCGATCTGCGATCACATATGCCATCGCAAAGTTGACATGCGGCCCGCAGAATGGACCGCAAAAATGTTCCCAAAAACCTGAAAAAACTGCCTGGGTATGCGACAAGAATGCGATCCGCATACCTGTTCTGCGGTCGCATAAAGTACCGCAGAACTGCTCCTCGCAAAAATTCCAAGGGGATTATGCGACGATTATGCGGCCCGCATATTGATTATGCGATCGCATAATTGGCCGCATAGTTGACCTCAAAATTAACCATCACACTGCTTGACTCTGCAGCGACTATGCAATCCGCATAGCTGTTATGCGACCGCATACTGGACCGCAAAATCGCGCTTTTCTGGAAAACATTATTCCTTGACTTTTTAATGCATAGATCAGTCAAGAATTTTACAAATTTCTAACACGTATTCCTAATTTGGCACTACGAGCTTTCGAGTTTTGAGTAGAAGTTTTCACGGGGCCTTACATGTTGGTTGTTTTTCTTAATATGAAAGAAAAGATAAGTCGAAAGGTGTTTTAGTAAACTGAAAAATCAATTGTGAGTTGTTAACTCGTGAGACTGTTTTGTGGGCTGTTTCGTGTCACTGTTGGTTTGTCTCTTTTTCTGTTGTTGTTATGGAATTTGGGAGGAGAAATGGTTATGAGAAACACCACATAATGGCAGGGAGGTTGGCTGGTCGTTCGGCATTACATTTTCGGGTTGTTTGACACTACTATGGTTGTCGTTTTATGTATGAACTAGTTGGGGTGTGTAGGCTATTTTGTGGTATTTTGTGATGGATATAAGGTTGGAAAATAATGTATACATGTTGTTATTGTTGTGTTCTTGTTGTTGGTTGTGTTATGTCGAATTGGGAGGAAGTAAGGATTATAGGGGAGATGCTGCCCGTTTTACTATAAATTAAGCTTGTCGTTCGTTGTGCGATACTTGTACCTTCCATAACTTGGTGATAGTATTGTTATCGTTGTTGTAGATTAAGGTGAAACGAGACGAGTTTAATATGGTCATGAGACAAATTGTGATAAGGTATGTTATCTCTAAACCTTTCCTTCATTTTGGCATGATCTCGTAAGTACATGCATTTGATAATGAGGTATATAGAGAAGTTCTTATTACTGAAGTAATATACATTATCCTAGTCTCATAAGCTATAGTATTCTTCCTTATTATGACTTTATATTCACTTAAGTTTTGTCTTTTTTCAGTCAGGAGAGCAGAGAGTTTATATATATAAAGTATTATAGTATTTTCACCACCACCAAGCTATAAAGTATTACTCCAAACCGGCAAATGATATGATCCTAAATGAAATCAATCACTTTTCGTTCTCCAATCTTCTTGAATGAACGTGCTTCAACCCACTTAGTGAAATAATCAGTCAAAACTAAAATAAATTTTACTTTCCCGGGCACTTGAGGCAAAGGACCGACTATATCCTCCCTCATTTCATGAATGGCCACAGTGACACTACTGAATGCAAAAGCTCTACCAGCTGATGCACCAATTGAGCATGACATTGGCAACTATCACATTGTTTAACAAATGCCTTTGCATCTTGTTCCATCCAAGACCAATAGTAATTAACTCTCATTAGTTTTAGCCCTAATGAATCCACACCGGAGTGATTTCCATAAACTCCTTCGTGAATTTCCCTCATCACATAATCAGCTTCTGATGGTCCTAAACACCAAGCCAACGACCTCTGAATAACAAGACAATATTGGATAACTTTTGTTCGTAATGTCCTGGAGGCTTTAGAATCATCAGGCAATTTTCCATGCCTTAAATATTCTATAAACTCATTTCTCCAATCCAGATTAGGTTGGTTGTGTTAACTTCGTAGTAACCATCCACGTCTAGGTGGGCGAACCTAAGTTGGCCTATGCATCCGCCTCCACGTTTTCTTCTCTTGGAAGATGGATCACTAATCACTCATTGAACCAAGAAAGTAAATTTTTAACTTTGTTCAAATAGTGTTGCATGTGCTCTTCCTTGATATCAAAGATCCCATATATCTAATTTATTACTATCTAGGAATCGCTCTTTACTTCAATCACTTCGGAGCCGAGTCCTCGAGCTAACTCAAAACCTGCAAACATAGCCTCACAATCGATTTCATTGTTAGTCAATGATATAGTCTGAATGGCCTGTCTCAGGATTTCCCCTAAAGGAATGACTAATACTATTTCAAGATTGGAACCTTTTACATTGGAAGCGCCAGTAGTAAAAAAGGTCCATACACCAAAGGCAGTTCCTGATTCCAGAATCGCTTCCTTTGCAGCTAAAAGCATCATCCCCGAACTAAAATAAACCCCAAAGTCTGCCAAAACTTATGAATTAGTAGCAGTCAAAGTTTTATATTCAATACCAAGTTCACTAATTTGAATTGCCCATTTAGCCAATCGACCCGATAATCCAGGTTTATGAAAGACAATACTCAGGGAAAAGTCATCACAACGGCTATTGGGTGATACTGAAAGTAGGGTCTAAGCTTTCGAGAGGAGACTACGAGAGCAAGAGCCAATTTTTCGAAGTGCAGGTAATGTGTTTACACACCTGACAGTATCTTACTAACATAATATATAGGGAATTGCGTACATTCTTCCTCCCAGACTAGAATTGCACTCACCGCAACTTATGATAACGCTAAATAAATTAACAATTGTTCTCCTTTTTCTAGTTTAGACATTAAAGAAGGACCAGACAAATACCTCTCCAAGTCTTTCAATGCTTGCTAGCACTGCGAAGTCTACGAGAAGTTATTCTTCTTCTTTAATAGCAAAAAGAAACAGTGACATTTCTTCGATTACCTTGATATAAATTTGCTAAGGGCCGCCCAACCTACCAGTCAAACTTTGTACCTGTTTTACACTTTTTAGTTGGTCAGAAATATCTTCTATGGCCTTAATCTTGTTCAGATTTACTTCAATTCCTCTTTGACAAGCCAAGAAATTTTCTGGAGCCAACTCCAAAAGCGCACTTCTCCGGATTGTGCTTCATGTTGTACTTCCTCAAGATGTCAAATGTTTCTTGAAGATGGGTCAAATGAACCCGTTCACTGTGAGACTTAACCAACATGTCGTTAATATAAACTTCCATGGTTTTACCGATTTGACGTTCAAATACCTTATTAACGAGCATCAGACAAGTGGCTCCGGCACTTTTAAGCCCAAAAGGTATCACACTGTACGATTATTTACATAAAATTTGTAAGAAATGAGGTTTTTTCTTGATCCTCCGGGGGCATCCTAATTTAATTATACCCGGAGTAATCATCGAGAAAACTCATCAGCTCATGCCCAGTCGTTGCATCGATCATTTGGTTCATGTTTGGCAATGGAAGAGAAACCTTAGGAAAGACTTATTTAAATCCTTATAGTCTATACACAGTCTAAGCTTATTATTTGTTTAGGTACAACTACTACGTTAGCTAACCAATCAAGACAACTCACTTCCCGTATTGAACCTATATTTTTCAACCTGGTTACCTCTTATTTTACAAACTTGTTCTTGAGCTCGCATATCAGGTGCTTCTTCACTTTATCGAAGGAAAATTAGGGTCCAAACTTAACTTGTGGACATCCACTTCATATTGAATACATGTCATATGTGAACGAGACCATGTAAACCAATCCATGTTAGTTTTAAGAAATTCAATAACTCTAAGCTGAGTCCTGGGCTCAACCCCGCTCTTAAGTAAACCTTCCTTTCTGGGAATTATGTTAACAAAGCGATTTGTTCAAGTTCCTCTACAATTGACATTGTTGAATCCGTTTCTTCCGGTACTTGAAAAGATCTGGGCTCCTAGTAATATCCGATGTCTCTTTCTCATTGTCGTCTTCTGTTTGTATTGGAACGTAAGTTGACACTGGTTCCTATAGTTGCTATTTGTTGATTACGTCTGCCTTGCTGCTAGATAAGGCGACATCAATTATTTCCCTTGCAGCAGCTTGATCACCTCCAATTTGCTTAATCACATCCGTGTAAGGAACTTGAGAAATTGATGACAAGTTGATGGCACAACCTTTATTTCGTGGATCATGGCCTGCCAAGAATCACATTGTAGCCCACACGCCATCAACAACTTTGAACAAGGTGGATTTTGTCACCCCCTCGTCATATGTAGGTAACACGATCTCTCCTCGGGTCGTTACACTTGTTAAGTTAAACGCAGCAAGAAGCTTTGTTGTCGGAACTATGTTTTCGATAAGATTTTCTTGTTCCAAGATCCTCAATTGGATGATATTGTCCGAACTACCTGGATAATCCATCCGCATATTCCTTCATAAAGGCGATTTCATCATCTTCTGATGCTTCTCAGATTCTTTTGCCATGAGTCATTGATTTCTTCATCCTTTTCACTGTCGAAAACGTCACCCTATTTACTTCAACCCCACCAAAAATTATGTTTATTGGTAGGCGGTGAGACTGTCACGACCCAAACCGAAGGGCCGCGACGGGCACCCGGTGCCTTACTCAACCGAGTACCAACGTAACATATCTTTCTTATCATACTATCAAGGGTAAATGAGATAGAAAACATGTCATGGATAACAAGAATAAAACATAATGGAATACTCAACATATGATGACCGAACATGATATACAAACTTATACATGTGACATACGGGCTTATAAGGCCGACATGACCATTTGTAAACTCAAAACATAGGCCGACAAGGCCATACAAGTATCCATACACCTGACATCTGTCTACAAGCCTCTAAGAGTACATAAAATCATAAAGGTCGGGACAGGGCCCCGCCATACCAATCAATACATATCCAAAGCATACTGACAAAATAGGCAACTCCGGAGCAAGTGGAGTACACCAACACCTTCGCTGAGCTGATAGCCTACTAGGAGGAATGTCAACCTGTCTATCGGGACTTGCGGGCATGAAACGCAGCGTCCCCAGGCAAAAGGGACGTCAGTACGAATAAAGTACCGAGTATGTAAGGCAGGAAAGCATAAATAAGAACAGTAATGTAAAGAGAGATAGAGGAGATACAACCTGTAACATCTGAGTGCCTCTAGGGGCTACTGACATGAAATGCATAATACATATATATACATAAACTTTTAAAAACATACGCCTCTGTGGGCATCATCATCATCATATCATACCCGGCCTCAAAGAGGACTCGGTAAAAACATACCCGGCCACGTGGAGCTCGGTAAACCCAACTGATCAGTGGTTGCACAATAGGTGCCATACCCGGCCGACTATAGCGCGGCTCGGTAGAGTAAAGTAGATACGTATATAATGCATGCTGGACTCATGGAGTCACGTTCTAAACCTTTTGGAGTGACATAAAGTCATTGCACCATCGATTAACATTATGGACATCATGCCATCAATATGAACTTCACTAGGACTCAAGGATCATATATGCTTTCTTGGAATAACTTTGTAAGGAAAGAATAACATGGACAACCTTAGTTGCTAGGAGTAGATTCATTATGAAATAGCGTATCGTTTATGTTCGTTTCACTTTAGATCATGCCAAAAGAATGAAGGAAGAGCCTTAACATACCTTGTATATACTGCCCCAATCTCAAGCTATGCAATTTTCACGACTCCTTAGTCTTTATACAGAAAGAACAACTCCAATTTGACCTTAATTCTCCACGAAATATCCCTCCAATTCTGCCACAACAACAAGGAAGCGAAATAGCGCCACGGGATTCCCGACACTTGATTTGTGTTGTTTGCCCTTTGTTTGGGTCTTGAATCTTGAGAGAAACTTGAGAGGGTGTTCCTAGGGTTCTAAGGTCTGAAAATAGTGAAAATAAAATGACTTAAAACGGGTTGGAGTCGTCCTATATAGATCCAAATATCTTAAACCGCCTAAGTGGGTCCCATTGGGAGCTGCTTGCGCGGTCTCGCGAAAATGCGAATATCTCTCTACTCCGATGTCGTATTGACGAATGGTTTAATGCGTTGGAAACTAGACTCGTAGATCTTCAATTTGATATGTAGATCATCCATTTATGCCAAGTATATTGGGAGAAAAGTGCATCTACATTTGACCTAAATTTCAGCACATTATAAATGCAACTTGTGACGATCTTTGCTAACTTTTGTTCCATAACTCGTTTGACTTAAAAACATAACACACGACTATCATACGACTACAATAACTCATAAATTAACCTCCTCATCATGTTAATCACCCTAGTCTCACCCCAAAAGAATATGTTATAACATTCCAAACTTGTCGATTTTTGACGAAACTTATTTTCTTCAATTCGTTTAGCGACTAAGCTTTCCAACCCTTTTGGTACTTGTTATTCATGATCTTAAATATTTGTAACCTCCAAGGTAACATGATTAACTTAGTTTATTTGCTTCCAAATATAATCTCATTTTCGAGCTTACATCAATGACTTACGACGTACTCTCACGTATGAAAACTTGGGGTGTAACATCCCTGTGGTTGATTTTGCCGATTCTGTTGCATCTCAACTCCTCCCGTAGTTGTTCTTAGCTCGGTCACTTAAACATTCTCTGAGGTGGCTGTTTTCCAACAATATCACTACCTCATCATGAAGGTGCCGATAGTCCCCAGCCCTATGATCATGTGTATTGTGGAACTCGCACCACAAATTAGGATCCCTATTATTGGTGTCTGATCGAATTGGTTTCGGGAACCTTACCTCGATATTTTTCATGGCCGAAACCAACTCCACCAAACTGATGTTGAAATTTTAATCTGATAATCAGGGATATCTTGAACCGCAAGACCCCAATGGTTCTTTATTCGACAAAGTTCTACTACTTCGACCATGATATGTTCTATTTCGTCCAAATCTTTGCGAAAACTGAAAACCTTTAGCTCCACAACCATAGGATCTTTCATTTGATAAAAGGTTGAAAGCAATTCATGGATGATCTCTGGTCTGTATCAAGATAATTTTTGAACTTTTCTTGATTCCCATCGCGATTACGTCCCTTAGATGACACCGAGGAACCCAACCGATCATCCTCAATTCTAATTTTTAGTTCATACCAATTATGGACATCAGCCCACATGGTTGCCTAAAATTCCAATAGACTCTCTTTCAACTTCCTTGAAGAATTGGAGCTTAAGGGATTGAGACATTTGGTGAACGCTTTTGCTTCCCGCTCATACGGTACTGCCGGCAATAGCATCCTTTCCTTTTGGAACCGGATTACGAACTCTCATAACAACTAATAATCTCCTTGCGCGATCCTAAATATATATGCCTTCCTGGCTTGGACTTTCCTTGCCCCATCATGATCTTTGATGAAAGAATCTGCAAGCATTTCGAAAGAATCAATTGAATATTCAGTTAAGAGTGAATACTAATTTAAAGCTCCCTTTGTTAGGGTTTCGCAAAATTTTTTTTGCAAAACTGATTCGATCTCATGCGGAGCCAAATCATTTCCATTTATAGTTGTGGTATAGGTTGTGATATGCCTCTGCGGATCCAATGTTCTATCATATTTTGGAACGTCCGGTATCTTGAATCATTTTGGAATTAACTCCGGGGTCACAGTAGGTTTGAAAGGCAACTGGGTGTATTTCTTTGAGTCCGGGCCCTTCAGGACCAAAGGTGCCCCCGGGATTTGATCCATACAAGCGTGAAATTCCTTAGCATTTTAATCTATCCGATCATTCATTTTCCTCATGAGCTCGGTTTTAAAAGGATCGTCTTTATTGTATTCATTCCCGGATTCACTGCCTGCACCACCTGCTTGATCTGAACTCCTCCCTTGAAGCAATGTTACCATTTCCCTATGCTGCCTGATTTGCATGCACACTGGAAAGAGGCTTGGACTCCTCCATTGGAATTATTTGTGGCAACCGACAGTGCTTGATGGAGCTTAGTCATTATCTGATCCTGTCTTGAGAGATGATTCATGATTTTTCTTTGCTGAGCTCTCAAAACTTTTACCATCTCAACAAAGGGTTCACCATCCATGTCATCAGGGGTAGGACTCCTCGCATACAGAGTATTTCGTTCTTCCTGAACCGGAGTTGTATCATTTCAATCATTGCGGGTTTCACTGGTTGAATCATCCTGTTGATCTCCATGACGGAAATTACTCTCGTGCTCATTGTTTGTCCTAACATTGAATGAGTTGCTGATATCGTTACGTGCCATATATGATTTTGTTTTACTAAAGAAAAACTTCAAAGTACGTTAGTAAAAGATGAATGGGTCAAAGTAATACAAAATTATCCATGTCCCACGGTGGGCGCAAAACTGTTTGCCGTAAAATGGTACAGTTAATTTGTAATATTGTTTATAGACACGTGAATTAAATCGATCTGAGAAAATAAAGTAATGAAGAACAAAATTGAATAAAATAAGAATAATGGAAGAAAAGACAAGCCCTGTTCTTGAATTGAACTTCTCCGGAAACAAGAACAATATCATGAACTAAATTTTAGCTGAATAAGAGAGTAATATCAGCATTTTTTTTACAAGTATTTCGTGTCCTTCAACGAGTACAAATTTATCTATTTATAGCTAAATTAAGGGAGATAGGATCCCCAAATCAAGCTCCTCTTTAAGGTGAATAAAGACGCCTCTTGGTAGCTGCATAGCGGTTGAGTGTAGATGCTAGAATTATCTGTAATTGCTTCTCCTTTAATGCTACCTTATTCAACTAGTATCTTGCTCTCAAATTCTCATCTACGGTTTCAATATTTTCGGAACTTATACAACACCGGTCACATACCTGTAGCCGATGTCAGCTATTTGCCGACTCATATCTTACCCATCTTTACTATCACGTGTCAACTCGACGAACGTCCACCTGTCATTCGTTAATTTACCCCACACACAATTAATAAAGTATAATTAATACTCCATTAAGTTTAATTAATAATATAAAACAACAAGAATAAAAAAGGGAAATTGCACTTACTAGCAAATAAATTTATGGATGATAAGAAGCAACGGAGCCATGTTGGCAAGTAACATAAACACCATTGCGATTAGATAGAACCATGAAGCAAAGTCCACCGATAAAGTTCTTTTGATTTCTTCGCCATGTAGAAACAGATCATAGTTTAGTGCATCGGCCTTTTTTTCACTTCATTCCCAAGTAAAGAAATCTGGTCTTCCCGAATGCTTAAACTTTTAATTTCCTTAGCGAGAAATTTCTTTTCCTTGATGAGTGCATTCTGTTTAAACTTTAACATTTTCATCTTCGCCAAGACAATGACCATCATAATACCTATTATTACCTCATGGCAGATTATGATATGCACTACATACGACTTAGTCGGACATTGAAGGCTCGATGAAAAAGAGAACGGAGCACCAGTTATGGCAAATGTGAAGGATGACACAGTGACTACAAACTTGAGCAGGTTATAAAAAACTGAATCGATTTGCTGATCAGTGGCTAATACCGAATGAAACCTGGTTCTATATCCATTTCTAGAAAGCGACGAAGCTGAGAGTAAACTTCTGCAAACAATCATATGATGAGATATACCATAAAGTCTAAAGAATTGAGCAATCAAGCTAACTATACCTACAAATGAACTGCATTGGCCTTAATGGGCCATGGCAGTACTAGAGTTAATGTTTGCTGGCCCAGAAAATAAAGTATACTAATATTTTATTCATGGAATATACTATCAGTATACCTACAAGAAGAAGGCCCGAAGCTGAAATAACTTTGGGGGTGTCACGACCCAAAATTCAACATGCTGTGATGACGCCTATCACAGTACTAGACAAGCCGACAACCACAAATAACTACGCATTTTTAAATTGAAAACAAGATGAAACAGGTTTAACAGTGACAAATTCTCATAAATAACCGATAAGAAAAATACCGCGACTCAATACAAAATCCCCCAAAATTCAGGTGTCACTGAGTACACGAGCTACTAAAATGTCAACACAGTCAAACTACTAATACAATTATCTACAAAGACAGAACAGTGCTAAATAACTGAAAAGAAGGAGAGTCGAGGTCTGCAGACACCAAAGCAGCTACCTCAAAAGGTCTCCAAACAGATGAAGCTCCAAATCTAGCAACCGACGTGTCCAGAAGTACATGGATCTGCACACAAAGTGTAGAGTGTAGTATGAGTACAACCGCTCCAATGTACTCAATAAGTAATAGGACTCACTTGGGCCGAAAACAGTGGCAAGGTCAGAAAGGTACAATACAAATCTAGATAACAACGGTATTAACACAGAGAGAAATCCAATAATGAATTTATAGACAGTATAGAAATGTAGACATGCTTTCTAGTTTTTAACAGTTTGGGCACAACATAGATAGAATATGCCGAATATGACTAATATGTGGAGTGTCGCATCTCGATATCTACATGTCAAGCATGCATGTCAAGTAATGAAATACAGTGATAAAGTCATATACTCATACTCTCGGAGTATTCATCCTTACTCAACACGCTCAATCACGTGGCGCTCCCAATCACTCAACACTCACAATCACTCAGCACTCTCAATCACTCGACACTCGCACTTGGTAGCTACGTGCGCTCGCTGCTGGTATGTCAGACTCCAGAGAGGCGGATCCTGCCCAAGCGCTTATATAAACCATTCATGGCATGAATCAGTAAAGCCTGCTGCGCCGTGCAGCCCGATCACATAAATGTCACTTACAATCAGGTCATTGGCCTCACTCAGTCATCAATCTCTCTAGTCTTTCGGGCTCACAAATCTTATTACAATCAGCCCAAACAATGATAATACGACGTAGCAATAAATGACAACGGAGACCGAGATATTATATGCAAATGATAGATGTGACTGAGTATATAATTGCAAATTAAGCAAATAATTTAACAACAAAACGACCTCTGTAGGTCCCAACAGTTCCGACATATAGCCTAGACATGATTTCTAACAAGAATCATAACATGATTAGATGACTACATAGTTTCACGGAATCAACCGAGCCACAATTAATACGGTGCACACACACATGCCTGTCACCTAGCATGTGCGTCACCTCAATACCAACCACAAAACACGTATTTCAGGGATTCATACCCTCAGAACCAAGTTTAGAAGTATTACTTACCTCAAACCGTGCAAGTCACTACTCCAACAAGCCCTTGCCTTGCTAATCGGCTTCTGAACGACTCGAATCTAGCTACATACAACTTAATATAATCAGCACGAGCTATACGAATCAATTCCATATGATAAAGCTAGGTTCTTTAACAAAAATTAAAAAATCAACTCAAAAGTCAACCCCGGGCCCACGTCTTGGAATCCAACAAAATTTACAATATCCGAACGCCCATTCAATAACGAGTCCAACCATACAAAAATCACTCAATTCCGATATCAAATCCTCACTCAAATCCCCAATTCTTACTCTCCAATCCGTAGTCCAAAATTCCCCAAGTTCCACCTTAAAACAAATAATCTAGTTGGGAAATTCAATATTAATGAATAAAAATGATCAAAAGTGGCTTACCTCGTGAAATGTAGTGAAACCCCTCTAAAAATCGTCACCAACCGAGCTTGCAAAGTCCAAAAATGAGAAAACCTCAAAACCCTCGATTTTATGAAGTCTACCAGGAATATCGCACATGCGAGCCAAAAATATGCTTATGCGGAACCGCATCTATTGTGAAATCTCCGCACTTGCAGAACTCACTTCGCATCTGCCTCCAAGACTCCATCTGCACAAGCGCTTCTGCGCCCAAATGTCCGCTTCTGCGGAAGCACTTGGCAACCTCAGCCTTCCCTAATTTTCGCTTTTGCAACCTCCGTTCATAGGAGCGACTCCGCTTCTGCGGACAAGCTCTCGCACCTGTGACTCAGCAACACCCAGCTCCCCTTCTCACCTACGACTCTGCACCTGCGGCCACTCCTTCCGCAGGTGCGATGGCACCAGACATCAGCACCTTCAGTAAATCTTCTAAGTCCAATTTCAATTTGTTAACCATTTGAAATCCACCCGAGGCCACCGGGACCTCAACCAAACATACCAACGAGTCCTAAAACATCATACGAACTCGCTCAAAGCATCAAATCACATCGAACGACACTAAAACCACGAATCACACATCGATTCAAGCCTAATGAACTTATGAACTTCTAATTTCTAAAACAATTGCCGTAACATATCAAACCAACTCCGATTGACCTCAGATTTTACACACAAGTCATAAATGACACAACGGGCATATTCCAACTTCCAGAACAATAATCCGAGCCCGGTAACCACAAAGTCAACTCTCGGTCAAACTTCTTAACTCTCCAAACTTCTATTTTTCCAACTTTTGCCAATTCAAACTAAAATGATATACGGACCTCCAAATCCATATCCGGGCGCACTCTTACGTCCAAAGTCACTATACGGAGCTATCGGAACCATCAAAACTCCATTCCGGAGTCATTTACACATCAGTCAATATCCGGTCAACTCTTTTAACATATGCCTCCAACCTTGGGACTAAGTGTCCCAATTCATTCTGAAACATCCCCGGAACCAAACCAATTGCCCTGGCAAGTCATATAACAACAAACAAACACAAAATAAGCAATAAATGGTGTAACGGAGCTATAATACTCAAAATGACCGGCCGGGTCATTACAGGGGATGAGAACACGAGTCTGGACGCAACAAAACAGCCCAGCTGGTCCAATCAATTTACAAAATCAAAATTTGACCAGCGTCTTCAAAACAAATTTAACACATATTTTAACAAAGTCAAATTCTTGATGCATTACACTCTTCTAGCCAAGATTTAAGTTCACTAGGAAATACTAAATATCTTTTATGCATTCCATATGTTTTTTTTCGTGAAGCTAAACTATGGCCAACTGAAAATTGAAAGTTAAGGTTCTAATATTTGGATTGTCTTCCATTTCATATTTTGAATCTTAACAGAATTTCGCCATTTGAAAGAAATGGACTAATCATGCACTTAAACTCCTTCTAAACCTCAACAGACTTTCCTTATTATTTCCTCTAAATTACCTGGTAATGACTAACAGAAATCAGTTTTGACACCATATCATTCATTCAAGTCTAAAAGAACTATCCATCATACAGACTAAACAATCAGTGAGCCAAACTAATCTTTGTCAAACAAAAGGCCCGCCGTCTTAGTCCTATACCAGCAGATACCAGCTCGCCTCTTTATGGGTTTTAACATCACTAAAGACTTCACGAATTTTCGCTTACCAACTTCAATTAGTTGTTCAAGCCTATAGGTACTACACAACCTGATCATAGATACCTGCTAGAATACAAAACAAAACCCTCATATTTAGCACTTCCTAAACAGAACTTGCACTGGATAAATGACTTCAAACCAGCTTCTCAGGCTGCTCAAACTGTTTACCGTGAAAATGGTAATAACAATTAAATTTGTTGATGAGACTCTAAAAATGTGACCTATTTTTTTGCTAGTTGTTAAGCAGATGATGCTATGTGTATGAAGTTTAGAGACGAAATAAGAGCTAAAGATGAGGTGATAATCAAACCGAGAGGCTGACAATCGAGGCCTCGAGCTTGTCAATATGGGGACCTCGGGGTCGATTCAATGGCTCGATAATGAGCTATCGGGGGCGATCAGGGTATGACTAACAGCTATGTCCAAATTAATAAAGGCTCTCTATGGCCAATGATAAGCAATAAATGATGAACAAGTATGAAGATAATAAATGAAAGCAATAATAACAAGAAAGTATGTTGGAAAGCAGAGAGAATGTTCTTCGTATATTCATGTGGAGTAACTGAAGCAACAGAGTTTATAAAAATGACAAGGATCCCCTTTATATAGGAGAGGAATCCCAACATAATACAAAATGCATTAAGTACAAAGATATGGAGATGAGACAGCTGAATGACACCCTGACTCGGATTCGAAGTAGATCAGCAGACTCTGTCAGCCCTAGGCGCGTGCCTTGGGAACTTCCCATTCCTACCACTACCATGATCATTGCTACTATGGGGTCGAGTGTCGATGTCCCTCGAGGGAAGATGCTCGACCATGGCCTGGAGCCTTCGAGATGACTTTCCTTAGCGCTTTAATGATGAGAAATTGGACCCTTCGATTTCGCCATATACAGATAGTCCCCGCGTTTCTTAGAAAGGAGCAACAAGAAACGATTTTGACATCTAACTCTTCGGATTTCCCATGATATCGTCGTACCAATGATATCAACCTTTGACGTATGCCTTTGCGATAACCGGGGCACCCCATGGACTTGTCTTTTCAGTGCCATTCAATGCGCTGCCGATTCCCATTCTTCAAAGTGACAGTGCCGCTGTCGACTCGATTTTCATTAAAGCATTGATTGCGCCTGCCGATCCATCTTTCGAAGGCATTGATGCCGTTGCTAGTCACATTATCACGCCCTATAAATGGGGGCCTTCCGACACTGCCTTTTTACCCAAGTGCCTTTCTGCATCTATTCATCCCTTTCTTCTCATCATCCTCCTTCGCTGCTATTTTTCATGTTTGAGCCCTGCGGTCTTAGGGCCGTATGGCGGTGTTTTCATCAGTCATGCCGCGACTCTTTCATAAGGCTTTCTCTTGGTGAGCGAAACTGCACCGAATTGCCGTTGTTCTTGCTGTCGTTGGCTCGAAATGGTGAGACAGGGAAGCCAATCTCTCCTGTATTGGGAATGCGCTTGGACTATACACCGTTGCTAACGAGGGTGGTTGTACTATACACCGTTGCTCACCCTCCTACCCCGGCCTGATGCACTACACCCTCTTTGATTTCCTTGGGGTGATGTGGCATCTTTGGCCGATGCCCACCGAGCCTTCTACCGGGCTATGGCATTTTTTCATCACTTTCTGCCCCTCCCGCTTTCCTCTTCTTCATTTTCTCCTTTGAAGTGCTACTTTGGGGGACCAGAATGAGACCATTGAGGATGCGGTGCTTGAGTATACAGCCGCCGAGGATGCTCCCTAGAGAATAGGCTAGGCTCTAGGCTTCTGCTATACGTATGCCTTTTCACTCTTTTGTTTCTGTGTAAGGACCCCTCTTGGGCTTTTGTAATCATATGTAAGGACCCCTCGTGGGCTGTTGTAATCGAATGTTCATGAATACAAAAATGTTTCTTCAATTCTGTCTTTGGTGCTTACTGTTTTTCCTTTTATTAGTGCTTACGGAAACCTTGAATGCATGATCCTAGCGGTCATTGTCGATATCGAGCCCAAGTGGGAGTGTATTTCTCTGACCTTTGGTTGTTTAGTACGGCACCCCGCGAAACCGTTTGCCTATCCGCGGATTGGACCGATAGACTCGGGTCGTCGGAACCCTTACTTCGGGTTGAATGAGGATAACACTTCGAACCTTCAGACTTTCGAGAACGTTCTTTAGGCCTTGCAATAATCTTCGAGGGAAATTCACTTGGGAGCCCTAGAATCCGGTCTGCATTTAAGCTCTCGAGGGCAGTCTCCGAGCGGGGTTCGTTCAAACCTTAGCCACTCGGAAACCTTCTTTGAATTTAGCGTAGGTAGCCCTAAGGCGTTGTATGTAGATCACAAACGAGGTTTTACCCAAACTTGGATGGTACCCCATGGTCAAGCCCATATGGGTGGAGTTCAAATGCTTATTTCTTTGGAGCCTAACTCCCTTTTGACGGGGGTCCTCGAGGTCGGGTACCACCTCGGGACTTGTAACGATGCCATCGGCTTGTTGGAGCCTAACTTCTTCTTGGTGGAGATTCTCGAGGTCGGGTACCACCTCGGGATTGGCGATAATGTTGTTGGCTTCCTGGAGCCTAACTTCTCTTGATGGAGATCCTCGAGGTCGGGTACCACCTCGGGACTGGCAAAGATGTCGTTGGCTTCCTAGAGCCTAACTTTCTTATCGGAGATCCTCGAGGTTGGGTATCACCTCGAGATTGATGATGCCGTTGGCCTTTTAGGCAGGCGGGTCGTCGCCGCTTTTCCTATATATAGGGTAGTTTGTGCCCCTTTGGAGATCCCATTATTTTAAGCGGTTACCTTTCCTTTTCTGGGTTGAGCTTTTCGCTACTTCAGTACTAACATGCTTGCATAAATTCCTGCTCCAGTTTTCTGATTTTGCCACCTCCATGACTAGTACGTCGGGGTCTGTTCGGCATAGGGGGGAGAATTTCGCCTCCAATTTTCAAGACCAATGAGAGCGTACCTCGAAGATTGCTTCTTCGATAAGGGAAGAACACCTTGGGTTAGTGAGAAAAGACTGTGGCTGGGGGGAGAAAGTAGTGTTGCAGATACTTTCCCCGGATGAGGGCATCACAGATCATGCCGCTGAATTTTTGAATGTGTACACGTCTCACTTCACACTGGGCCCCCTTGATAGGGTTGTGCTAGATTTCTGTTTGAAGTATCGGGTTACTTTGGCGCAGATCCATCCGTCATTTTGGCGAATAGTGTTGATGATGAGATTTTTCACGGAGAAGGCGGGGCTTGACTTCACGCTCAGTCATCTCATCAGGCTGTACCGTCCCTTTCATGCCCTTCGTCATTGATGATGAGGAGGATGGAGATCGAGAGTGGATGAGTCGATTCGTCCGAGTCCGAACGGCTGACATTATTCCTGTGCACCTTATGCCATTCCCTGAAGAATGGAATTATACACGTAAGTGGCACATTCCGTATCTTCTCAGTTTTGCTTGTGGCGAAGGCTGATGTCATGACCGTGCCATCTTTTATTCTTCTGCAGCGATTGCATGGGCGCCAGGTGACGTTCCCGATCTGCCAGATTGGGTTCGGAAGTTGGCGACCCACTCGACTTGCGACGAGCGCAGGTGTTGCTACCCAATTTTTCCCTAGATATTTTTATACTCAAAATACTTTCAAAATAACATATATATGCATATATGAGCATACCCAAGTGTTTTGGTATTTTTCCAAATTTTTAAAGATTTTTTAAACCAATTTATTGTCTATTTTAATACTACAAAATTAAATAATTATTCCCAAAAAATTATTTTTGTGAATAATTCATTTTATTCTCATATTTACACCAAAATATAATTAAGGTGATTTTTGCATACTTTTTACAGATTTATTTTGCATTTTTAAAATTAAATTGCATATAATTCCAATTACAGCCTATTTTACAATTAACAGCCTTTTACAATTATAAAATCGTTTCCAGTATTTTTAGATTAATATTTATACATTATTAGTTACTTAAGTGCTTTTAATTTGTTTTTAAAATAATTCTCACTATTTTATAAAATAATAAAAAAGGGGAAAAATGGTCATTAATTGCTAACCAGATTTTATTTCAATTGTAGCCACATTAGACCCCCAAATTAGCCCAATTTTAGACCCAATTAATCTAGCCCAACAACCCGTTTAAATCGACCCACCCGGTCTCCCACCTAACCCCTTCTAATCACAACCGTTCATCTAAAAGATCAACGGTCCAAATACACACTTTCCTTTTTAATTTACCAAACCCCCTAACCCTAATTCATTTCCCTCTACCCGCCGCCCTCGAATTCCCTTCCTCTCCCATTCTCTCTGCAAACCCTAGTCGCCGCCACCCAAGCTAACCCTAATCCCTTTGATTCTTGCCGGTTTCCATGGCTTCTCAGGCCGTGAAACCCTCATACTCACCTCCTATTGCTCTTGTGCGCTTGGTATTTGAAGGTTTGAGGCTAGACCTCAAAGGTCTCCACCCAGATCTCCGCCAGCTTGAGGGTTCCGGCCATCTCCGGCTTGGCTCCAGCATATCTTAGCCTCCTGAGCCTATTTCCAGTCTTATCCGACTTAGATCGGACATTTTTCGAAGCCTTTCTCGTTCTAGGGTTCACCTAAAACCCTAGCTGTTCGAGGTTTTTCTCCAATTCTCTTCAGATCTATGTGTATTCATGCTTTACTTTGAGTTTTTAAAAAGGTTTCCCCAACTTTTCTTTATTCTTTTTCCAAAGTCACTTCTTTCTGGTTTAGGGTTTCTGAAAAAATGCTTATGTGTTTTCCGATCTTTCTTCTCCCTTTCTCGTGTATGTTTGTCTCTACCATGTTCTTATGTTTTCTGTTTTTTTACACATGTTCTTCTACTATGTTTGCTATATTTTGTTCTTCCTTCTACTATGTTTCTGTGCTATGTTTTCACATGCTATGTTTCTGTGATATGTTTTCACATGCTATGTTCTGTACGACTTGATATGCTTCGCCTACTGTATTTTTCTACCATGTTCATTAAGTGTTCTTACTATGCCTGCTTAAGCATATTTTCCTCTACTGTTTCTTCTACTCTCATTGTGTTTCGAATTAATTCCATGACTCTGTTTGCATTAAACCTTCTACTGTATCTGCTTGTTTCCTCTTCTTTGCATTTGATTCAAGTGGAAAACCCTAGGATTTGGGGTTTTTGGCGAGTTTGGTCTTGTGTGTTTGGACTAGGGTTCTATTTGAGCCCTGGACTCTCTCAAACTCACTTGGGGTCCATGTACTAAGTTTGAATCCTTTTGTGTATGAATTCTTCTATACTAGACTCCTCTGATTAGCATGACAACCCTTTTTATATGTGTTAAAATCTTTCTTCAAAAGGTTTTCCAACTTGTGTTCGAATCAGAATCCTTTTTTTTGGGGTTAATTGATTGCTACTGATTCTTCTTAAATAAAACCTTTTCCTTATCTTTCTGACTTGGTTATTCATGAACCAATAGTTGCAAATCTCTGATTCCTTGATTTATTGGGTACTGATTGGTTCTTACCTTATTTGTTTAACCATGTATTTCAAAATTTCTTTCCTTAATTAAACTCCTATGTATTTACCTCTAATTGCCTACTTTGCACAAGATGCTTACTTGATCTCTTTCCTTAAATACTCTTTTGTTCATTACCGTTTAAGTTTGAACTCCTTAATTAAAGGAAGTTCTTCTACTGATTGATTCTAATTGGTACATGGTTATTTCTTTGCCTTATTCCTTGCCTGTTTTGAAACTATAAATACATGCTCTTTCATTAACACAACACACCAACATTCGTAGTTTTCTGAACTCACACTCACACTCAAAAAGTATTCTCTCTTGTTGCTTGTACTGTGGCCTATTTGCAAGACTTCTGCTTTCTTTTGCTTGTCTCTTTCTGAAACTGGTATGTCCTAGTTTTAATTCCAGCATCAACTCTAATGTGTTTACTTACCAATTCTCTTTTCCGTGCTTACTTTACTGCCTGTAGAATTTAACCTTTGTATAATGTGCTCATATCTTGCTTATGTCTTGCAATGAATCACATTCCCCATGTCCCCCTATGTGTTTGAGCTATAGTTTAAAAAACATGGCAATATAGAAAATTATTGTCCATGGATGTAAACTGGACTCTTTGGGTCCTAAGCTCTTTCAGTTTCCCATCCCCATTCCCATATGTGTGTTTGAGTTAAGGTTTGGCCTGGCAGCATCCAAATTGCTGTCCAGGGTTGAACCTGACCTTGAATAGGTCCTAACTCCCCAATGTTTGGCTAGTGGGCTGGTCAGGGGTGTGCCAGCATTTTATGTTACTGGACATGACCACCAGCCTGCCTTGGCGTCCCTTATATCCCTCTACTGCACTTACACTTGTTCCTAGACTCTAAGTTCTGCCCCCCTCCAATGAGCCTTGCCTTGGGACCTTGAGCTCCCTCTGAACTTGGACATTGGAGGGCTGGCCCTTCCACACTGCACTTTCATTCAGTTATGATATCTGGGTGTGAGCATTGCCTGGAGTTCTTGAAATTCCTTGGAACTTTGACACATCCCGGATAAGAGAAAGGCTTTGGAACCTGATCCTGGCAGTTGGCTCATATCATATTGTTAGACGTTGGGTTTGAATTAGGCTCCTTGCATGCAGCTTAAGAGTTCTGATTGTAATTTTATTTCCCGTTTTTTATTCATCTTGGTCTCTAATAAAATTTTGTAATAACCTCTGGGGTGATTAGTGAAAAGGGAAGGGTAACCATGCATGCAAAGGGGTAGATATCATGCTCATAGGGAATTACCACACTTCTGTACTCATGTATCTTGCCTGCAGCTTTGCACATTTGCATATCACACGTAGATACCATGTCTATAGGTTTATGCATCTACATAGATATCATGTCTATAGGTTTATGCCTCCATATAGATACCATGTCTATAGGAATTCTGCATCTCCATATGGATACCAAGCCTATAAGTAACCAGAAATCCAGACTCTACGCTTGCATTGTTCACTAGGCAAACCTATTTATAGGATTAAAAACTAACAGTACTCAGATACCATGCTTATAGTATTTTTGCGCTTTTGCTACGCCTATAAAAAGTGTTTAAATTAACGACACTAGAAAGCATGCCTATAGGAATTATCAATCAAATCTGAATCACTCGTTTTAAGATTAGCACTAATTATAGAACTCGCACCATTCTATTAAAACTCGCAACTTTCTTAATCAGTTTGTTTCTTTATTCCTGAAACCAGTAGATACCATGCCTATAGGCCATCACGTAGGCAAACAAGTATGTAGTTAATTAATTGCACTGGTATTCGATAAGTTGCAGCCAGGGGAGCCTAATGCGAACTTCTTGCCTGAAAATATGTAATGAACCAGCCTGCCTAACGTTAAGCATAATTTCGACCTAATCAGTACATGTAAGACATGCTAAACTACATGATTTTCTGTGATTAAAGGAGGTTTATCTGAGCCTTAATTCTTTTGTGCTCCCATAACTGCTTTCATGTGTTTTGCTTGACGCCTTAGTATTTTAACCTTTTTAAACCTCTGAAAAGCCAAGCTTCTTCCCTTTAGGATTAGTAGTCCTAAAAGCCTCCAGGACTGATAGGTTGGACGGGTAATAGCATGCAATAAGTAAACGAGACTATTTCGCGCTTAATACCTTAACGGGGTGGGAAGGGTAGACATGGAGATGATGATCACACGATAACACTACGCGTACAACTGATTACTGGTGTTGTGTGGATGATCCATGTGATTTATAAACCTAGGACCCCTTTTCTTATACAACTTTGTTTAATATCTAAAATCCCGTCTTTTCAACTACTCAAAACTCCTCCTTAGTTTTACTGCATTATGCCTTTTCTTCCAAATTTTTCTTCTTTGTTATTCAATGTATTGATTAATTTTCTGCGTTTAGTCCCCCTTTTAAACAAATTGTAGATCATCTAGACCTTGATCCCACATACTTGTCACGTATTTATTTGCAACCCTTATGTGTAAAATCCTTTGTGTATCTATTTGCATTAAAGTCACAACATAGCATGGCCGGGAACCACACTAGTGGATCTTGAGGGGTGCCTAACACCTTCCCCTTAAGATAATTTCTAGCCCTTACCCGAACTCTGGTTTTCCAACTCAAAAACCCTTCTTAGTGTCCTAATGCACTCAATCATTAGGTGGGGACTCTTCAAATACCCAATTCCCAAACGGGAATAGAGTTGTCTTCCCGAATGTCGTAAACCCGATTTCGCGAGAAAAAGGGGGCGTCAACAGCAAGTGCGAGCTGTATCCCGGGACAGATGGGAAGTAAACGTCATGGTGAGTGTTGTGTTTTTTTTTAATTTCCCTTCCTTCATTTGGAGAGGCAGTTTCCCTTTCTGCGTGTTAATCTTCTTGTTGCAGGAATCGGAGAGCCTTCCGAGGCGAGGCCGCGCTCCGTTGAGGAGGGGGAAGGGTTGCTAGCCTCTGGGCTAAAGAACGACAACAATAAGCGGGAGATTCCTTTACAGGGTGATGACGCTCAAAGCAGGGCGAGGCTGGACCTGGGTTCCGGAGCGGAAATATCATCCGAGCCTGCCGTGCCCGTGGTTCCCGGTTCTGAAAAGGTGGTTTCTTCGTTGCCACTGTCTTCTCATTCTGTTGATAGTGCTTCGGGGGATACTGGAAACTTGGGGTCGCCTACTCCGAGCGACCATGTCTCGACCAGAGTCAATTCTTTTAAAACAGAGGGAGCTAGGTTAACGAATGCACGTTCGGCCTTCGAGGAAGCCCAGCGGCTTCACTTTATGGTGAGTTTTGACATAGGCCTTTCGAATTTCGCACCTTGCCTTTCTTATTGGGTTTTTCTTTTGCATTCCTTCGACAGGCTTAAGTCCGGGCTGCTTCATCGTGAAGCCCGGCTGCGGAAAGCTCTGGATGAGGAGAGATCCCATAGGCTCCTTTGCGATGAAAAGGAAGCCGAGCTGGAACACTTGCGGTATGAGGCGAGCCGGAGCTTGAATTACGAGAGCTTCTTGGAGGAGCAGGTAACTTTCCGCCCCGGGTGAGTACGTATCCCGCCTTCTGGCTTCTGAGGCTAACACTTTGTTTATTTCAGTTGCAGAAAAGGACGGATGCCCTGGAGCGTCTTCGAGATGAAGCCGGCCGGGCCAAGAGTGAGCATGATGAGCTAAGAGCTTTGGCAGAGGTTCAGTCTTTAGAGGAGAGGAATGCCCTGGCTAAAGTTCCCGACCTCGAGGCCCAACTCCGCTTAGCCTGTGACAATGCTTTGGCTCAAGGATGCGATTGCGAAGCTTGAATTCGAGCTTTCGAAGGTAAGGACCGAGATCGTTGATGCCAGAGCTGAAGCTGTGGTGTGCCGAACTAAGGCTAACCAGGAGATGGCGATCCACTTAAAGGATGCTACTGATGCTCAAGCTGAGTTGAGAAGGATCCTCGACTGCGAAGAGAGGATTAAAGAATATGCTCGTTGCAAGTCTCGGACGAAGACTCTCGAGGAGATCTATGCTAGGGGATTTCTTCTCTCGGAAGAGTTAGCGCGAGCGAGGGCGGACGAGCGCGATGCTCGGTTGCTTCTGTCTGACGTTGGAGAAAGCGAAGATGAGGCCGATAGGCCGTAGCTCCCAGGGGGAGCGTAGATTTTTGCTATGTGTATGCAGTATTTTCAAAGCATGTTTGTAGATGGAGATTGCGTTTTTCGTATATGTGTATAAGGAAACCCTTGCGGCTTTATTTCATCTGTATCTCTTTCTGTCTCGAATTTGGCCAGGCAAACTGGTCTTTGATTTGGTAGGAATCCTTTGATTTGCGATATGGCCCTGGGGCTCATTAAGCTGGCGATAATAACTCTTATGCCTCGGGTCGAAGTGACCTTTCAGTGTAAGCTGGCGTTTGAGCTCTTACGCTTTTTGCCCTAGGGCATTTTTAGGTAACTATTTTGGGTTCAGTCTCCGAATCGGGTTGCGATTCGAGCTTATTCGACCCTCAAGTTTTTAAATTTGCATGGGCTGGCGACAATGGCTCTTACGCCTTTGGTCGAAGCGACCTTTTATGTGGGCTTTATTTTTCCCTGATCTAGACTTTTTGGGATAATTTTTGCCTAACTCTTCGATGGTTCGAGAAGAACCTCAATTATTAGCCATTTTGTGGCGATAATCGAGCACCTTGGGAGGTTTAGCTCGGAGGCTGAGTATCTCGAAGCCTGTGATTTGGAGCTGACATGGTCGAAGCTCTTTTGCCTATGTCGAGGGTAGCCTGTTTAACCAGTTCTTTTCGAAGTAGATTCAAAGTAACTGAAGGCCTGTGATTTTGCAGCGACGGTCGGGCATCCCCGAGTCGCCTTAGTTTGGCTGGTACAGCCTTATGACCGTAGTCATTTGTGCTTGGCCGGAGCCATTTTTTATCCCTAGTGAAGTAGTTTGGGCGTCTATATCGAGGGTATGCCTTTTTAGGGGTATAGCCTAAACTTTGAGATCTGGTTTATGCCATTAGCAAGGTTTTACAAAATTTTCATGTCATTGAGGTCTTACCGTTTTTAGATACTTGGTACAAGTATGGTTCATGCCTTGCTTGAGGTCTTACAGATGTTGCCACTTGGTACAAGTGCGATTCATGCCTTGATCGAGGTCTTACAAATGTTGTCACTTTGTTCGAGTGTGATTCATGCCTAGCTCGAGGTCTTACAGATGTTATTGCTGCCTTATGTAGGTCTTACGAGACCAAGTCTGCCCGCTCGGGGTCTTATGGCCTCGGGTTTTTGTAATGAATGGTGCTTGGCGACAGTCCCCGAGTTAACGAAGGCATCCTGGCTCCGGAGCCATTTACTTGTAAGCTTGATGTTGCCTCATTGACGGCTTACGACTTTGGCGATTCCGACCCTGAGGTTATACGATTTTTGAGATTTTGACGCCAGTCCCCTAGTGTTCGGGACACTTTCGTCCTTGGAGTTATTTCGTGATTTTCATGTTTCCTCGTTGAGGGCTTATGAGCTTGGAGTCCCGACCCGGAGGTCGTTCGGAGATTGATTTGTCGGCGCCAGTCCCCGAGTGTTCGGGATGCTTTGACGGAGGAGTCGTATTTTGCGAAGATGCTGAGTTTCTTTTGGAGTGTGAAATGCTTCGACAAAAGGTATTCTTCGATTACTTGGTACAAGTATACATGTTTTCGCCGTTGGGGGCCTGGCTACACGGACACGGATCGTGCGACCATTTGGCCCGGTACATCATTTTCCTATTGGACCCCGCTTTGCGTTTCTTGGTTTTTCCTATGAATGGCCTTCCGGGGGGATGCCCTGCAGTGTTCGAGGTTTATTGCAAAAAGAAGCCTTGAATACTTGTTGAGTCTTCCTTAGGTAGCATGTGGATGTTGCCTCGTTAAAAACCTTGCCGGTAAAAACCCCTTTCGGGATAAAAACTCGGCCGAAGGAAAAGAGTGCAACGGATGCTTTAAAACCTAAGGTCTTCGAGCTGGATCAACATCTCGACCACTTCGATTGGGCGCATGGGATGTGCCAACGATATTGCGAGGTTCGATATATCTCAGTCGCTTATGATGAGGACGCGGTACGGTCCTCTGTTTTGTTTAATCGGGCTTGGCCGAAGATGTAGTTTGATCATTCTTTGGTTCTTTCGTGGGTGGAGGTATCGGTGTTGGCGCTATATCATGCACAGCGAACATTTCCCTAGTTGCATGCTGTTCCCCGTAGACAGTTTTGATCCCATCCTTTGTCGGGAATTTCATCATTTGGTGGAGGGTGGATGGTACTGCTCTCATGCAGTGTATCCATGGTCTCCCGAACAAGGCGTTGTACCTCATGTCTCCTTCGATGACATGGAATTTGACATTCTGGGTCGTGTCGGCCACGTTGACCGGGAGGGTGATTTCTCCTTTCGTAGTTTCACTTGCCGTGTTGAATCCGTTGAGGACTCGAGTGGCGGGCACGATTTGGTCAAGCAGTCCGAGCCGCTCTATTACCCTCGACCTGATAATGTTGGCCGAGCTACCTGGATCCACGAGTACACATTTTATTTGAAATGTATTTACGAGGAAAGAGATTACCAGTGCATCGTTGTGAGGTTGAGACAAGGTCTCAGTGTCCTCTTCGCTGAACGTGAGGGCATCCTCGGGTATGTACCCCCGGGTTCGCTTTTCTCTAGTGATGGATATTTTTGTCCTTCTCGTCACGGGTTCTTGTGTGGTATCAACGCCTCCAAAGATCATGTGGATGACATGTTGCGGGTAGTTCGTTTCGTTCTTCTTGGTCGCCTCTCTTTCTCGAAACTAGTTTTTGGCCCGATCACTAAGGAATTCCCGGAGATGACCCTTGTTAAGTAGTCTGGCTACTTCCTCTCAGAGCTGGTGGCAATCCTCGGTCCCGTGGCCATGTTTGTTGTGAAATTCACACATTAAGTTATGATTCCTTTGCGAAGGATCCGATTGAACAGGCCTGGAGCACTTGGCGTCTTTTATTCTGCTGATGGCGAAGACAATATCCGATATATCGACGTTGAAGTTGTAGTCTGACATGCGAGGTGCCTCTACTGGTCCTGCGTTCCTGCCGAATCCGGCTCTGTTGATGAGTCCCCGAGGATTCTGTCCTAGGTCTATCCTTCGGTCGTTTCGAGGTGGGTTACGCCTCGGGGCGTTCCTTAAGTTCTTCGATGTATGGCTGATATCTTTCTTTGTTTGGCTTTGGCTCCTTCGCCAGGAGCCTGCTTCGGTATACCGAGCCCGAGGGGTCTCCCAGCTGATCGTCCTCGACCCTGATTTTCGAATGGTATCGTTACGAACATCGGACCAAGTCACAGCGGGGTACTCGACCAGATTCTCTTTCAGCTGCTTCGAAGCTACCGAGCTTCGCTCGTTCAGACCTTGAGTGAAGGCCTGTACCTCCTAGTCGTCGGAGACCGGTGGTAGTTCCATGCTTTCCATTTGAAAGCGAGATACAAATTCTCGCAGCATCTCGTTCTCCCCTTGCTTGATTTTGAAGACGTCGGATTTCCTGGCGGCCACCTTGATGGCCCCGGCATGCGCCTTTATGAAGAAATCTGCCAACATGGCAAACGAGTCTATAGAGTTTGGGGCCAAGTTATGATACCACAGCATCGCTCCTTTAGAAAGTGTTTCTCCAAATTTTTTCAGCAGGACGGACTCGATCTCGTCGTCCTTCATGTCGTTGCCCTTTACTACACAGGTGTAAGCGGTAACGTGTTCATTGGGGTCCGAGGTACCGTTGTATTTCGAAATCTCCGGCATTCTGAACTTCTTTGGAATAGGTTTCGGGGCCGCTTCCTATAGGAGCGGCTTCTGCACTAACTTTTTCGAGTCTACACCCTTCAAGATCGGGGGCGCTCCTGGAATTTGGTCGACCCTAGAGTTATAAGTCTCGACCTTCTTATCATTGGCTTCTATCATTTTCTCGCCCGATCCAATCATTCTGGTGAGGTCCTCGAGCTTCTTTACGATGGCGGGATAGGCTATCGACCCACTATTGCTTGACCTTTCCGGTACCTGTTCGGCCGGGAAAGCTGTCCCCGGTGCTACTATGCTAGGAGTTTTCTAGTGACTTTGTAGCTGAGCAATAGCCAGCTGTTGTGCCTGCAACATTTCATAAATAACATGAAGGCTAACTTCCCGTTCTTCTCGAGATGGGGTTTTTTGGGCTTCGTGTTGGTCGCCTTGGTGTATGCTCCTGTTAGTGTGGGAGCTTATTTCAACGTGTCGAGCGTCGCGTGAGTCTTCGTCCACCGGAATCGGTCCTGGTGCGTTCTCAAGGTTTTGTGGTGGTTCACCAACACCTGGAACAGCCACACCATTCTCCCCGTGGTTCTCAATATTGTTGTTCACTGAATCAGACATTACAACCTGAAATCAAAGATCTTTGGACAAGATAAAGCGTGAAATATAACTTGTGTTGTGTAATGAAACCAGCAAGAAAATAATTTCTATTATTTTTAGCCCCACGGTGTGCGCCAAACTGTTTACCGTGAAAATGGTAATAATAATTAAATTTGTTGATGGGACTCTAAAAATATGTGATCTATTTTTATGCCAGTTGTTAAGCAGATGATGCTATGTGTATGAAGTTTAGAGACGAAATAAGAGCTAAAGATGAGGTAATAATCAAACTGAGAGGCTGACAATCGAGGCCTCGAGTTTGTCGATATGGGGACCTCGGGGTCGATTCAATGGCTCGATAATGAGCTATCGGGGGCGATCGGGGTATGACTAACAGTTATGTCGAAATTAATAAAGGCTCTTTATGGCCAATGATAAGCAATAAATGATGAACAAGTATGAAGATAATAAATGAAAGCAATAATAACAAGAAAGTATGTTGGAAAGCAGAGAGAATGTTCTTCGTATATTCATGTGGCGTAACTGAAGCAACAGAGGTTACAAAAATGACAAGGATCCCCTTTATATAGGAGAAGAATCCCAACATAATACAATATGCATTAAGTACAAAGATATGGAGATGGGACAGCTGAATGACACCCTGACTCGGATTCGAAGTAGATCAGCAGACTCTGTCAGCCCTAGGCGCGTGCCTCGGAAACTTCCTATTCCTACCACTATCGTGATCATTGCTACTATGGGGTCGAGTGTCGATGATCCTCGAGGGAATATGCTCGACCATGGACTCGAGCCTTCGAGATGACTTTCCTTAGCGCTTTAATGATGAGAAATTGGACCCTCCGATTTCGCCATATACACAAACCTCAGGGAAACCATCCCTGCTAAGAGAGCAACTCCTCCCCATGACCTGAACCTCATTCAAAACTGGAACCTGATTACTAGCAAACAACACTCACAAAATTACAAGGTTCAAAGTTAAGCCATATTGTCACGACCCAAAACCCACTAGTCGTGATGACACCTAACCCAACCTGCTAGGTAAGCCAATTAAATATTTTACATTTCCAATTAACTTAATAAAACAATTTAACAAAGGAATTATCTGAATCTTATTTATTTCCCATGGACTAGTAGTACAAATCATGAGATTCTAATAATAGAATTTACAAAGTCGATATGAATCAAATACATCTTCTGTTTGATAAGTACATAAACAAAGTTTTAATGTCTAAGGCTACCATAACAAGAGGCAGCTACAACAGGGACACATGTACATCTTCCAATCGAACTGTCATCGAACACAGCAACATCGGCATCTGCACGCAATGTGCATGAAGTGTAGTATGAGTACAACCGACCCCATGTACTAAAAAAGTAACAAACCTAACCTCAGGTTGAAAGTAGTGACGAGCTGGAACATAGGTCGAGTCTAACACCAATGACCAACAGCTGTTCATAACAACGTAGAGCGTATAAAAAAGGAAATAACTCAGAGATGAAAATGTTCAACTTTTACACAGTTTTTCCAAAAATAGTTCCGCTTTTCAAGAATATCAGTGAAAACCCAAATCCTTTATCGAAATTGTGAAAAAATTATGAGACAGTTTGAAAACTGAAATTTTCCTAATAAATTCTTTCCACAATAAATGAAATGTTTCATTTCTTTTCCAAATAACAACTGTGAAATACCACTTTATGCCCACATAGCAATGTGTGCAAAAAATCATGAATGATGTGATACCGTACATGAGAAAAAATGCATCTCTATGCCTGAATGCCAGTGTGCATGCCAATGCCATGTATCTCAGAGATGAATCATGTACTCACACTCTTAGAGTACTCAATCTCACTTTCTCACACTTTCCAGTCATCATACTCAACCACTCGGTATTGTATATGGTCAATACGGCCCAGGGAAGATCCATCCCGGATATATATACATCACTAACCATCAGTCACTCAGTAACGAGAAAGGCCAATCCAGCCCCATGGAGAAGATCCATCTACAGGTATATAAATACTTCGTACAAGATCCATGTCCAAGGAAGTTCCATCGCTCAATATAACCAACCACGCTCACTGGGTGTGTTACAGACTCCGGAAGGGCTCCTTCAGCCCAAGTGCTATCATATATCAGAGTAATTGCTGCGATGTGCAGCCTGATCCCATAACCGTCACTCATAATCAGGCTCTCAGCCTCACTCAGTCATCAATCTCTCCAGTCTCACCCATGGGCTCACAAATGTCATGAAAACTAACCCCGAACAATGATATGATGTATCAATAAGTAACAATTGAGACTCAGATATGATATGAATGCATAAACATGACTCAGTACGAAATATCAATGAAATCAATGAGATGACAGCAAGCAACGACCACTATGGGTCCTAACAATATCAGCATAAGGCCTAAACATGATATGTAGTATGATCGACATCTCAGTTACTTTATCACATGGTGAAAGCACATATATCAACAAAATAGGACCTCTAAGCAGTGCCATCAAAACAATAGAGCCACAATTCACAGGGTGCACGCCCACACGCCCGTCACCTAGCATGCACGTCACTTCGATACCAATCACACACCACATAATTTGGGGTTTCATACGCTTAGCACTAAGTTTAGAAGAGTTACTTATTTTAAACAAGCCAATTCCAACACCGAGCAAGCCAAACGACGCTCCAAGAATGCCATCACTCGCGTAGCGACCTCCGAACAGCTCAAAACTAGCCAGAAGCAATTCAAATACATCAGATATAGCCCAAGGAAGAAATTACAAATGATAAAGATCGAACTCTACATCAAATCCCCTATCCAGCCTAAAATCACAGCCCGGCCCACGCCTCGAAACTCGACAAAACTCACAAAATCTGACAACCCATTCAGTTACGAGTCCAACCATACTAGTTTCACTCAATTCCCACTACAATTCGATGTTGAAAACTCCAAAAATTCATATTATGAAACTTTAGGCCAAAACCCCCAATTTCCTCTTTAAAATTCATCAACCAATTGCCGAAAATGAAGATAGATTCATGGAATGAAATCAAAACTGAGCAGAGAACACTTACCCTAATCCTTGTGATGAAATTTGCTTCAAAAGTTGCCTCAATCCGAGTCCCTCATCTCAAAATATGAAGAAAGAACCAAAACCTCAATTTTTATAACTCTGCCCAGCACTTTTGCATTTGTGGATAAGGGGCCGCAACTGCGACCTTCGCTTTTGCGGATAAAGGGCTCACATTTGCGAGACATGCCATTTCTGCGATGGCCTTGACCGCTTCTGCGGTCGCGCTTCTGCGCAAATACCTCCGCACATGCGGACCTTCACTTCTCAATTAAATCTCATCGCACCCGCGTAATATCAATCGCAGGTGCGGATCACCATAACCAGCAGCTCCTCAGCAACAACAACAAGAAGAAAAATGGTCCCAAATCGATCCAAAACATGCCCGAGCCCCTCGGGACCCCTTCCAAATATACCAACACGTCCCATAACATAACACGGACCTACTCGAGGCCTCAAAACACACATAACAATATCAAAACGATGAATCACACCTCAATTCGATCATTTAACTTTGAAACTTCAACTTCCACAACCGATGCCGAAACCTATCAAATCACGTCTGATTGACCTCAAATTTTGCACACAAGTCACATTTGACATTACGGACCTGCTCCAACTTCTAGAAACGGAATCTGACCCCGATATAAAAAAGTTCACACCCGGTCAAACTTTCCAAAATTCTAACTTTCGCCATTTCAAGCCAAATTCAAGACCTCCAAACCACAATCCGGACGCGCTACTATGTCAAAAATCACCCAACGGAGCTGTTGGAACCTTAAAAAAACCAATCCCAGGTCAAATACTAAAAAGTCAAAACTTGGTCAAACCTTTCATATTCAAAGCTTCTAGCTGAGAATCATTCTTCCAAATCAATTTCGAATAACCTGAAAACCAAAACCGACGATTCATATAAGTCATAATACATCACACAGAGATACTCATGCCCACAAAAAACCGAGCGAAGTGCAAATGCTCAAAATGACCGGTCGGGTCGTTACATCCTCCCCTACTTATACATACGTTCGTCCTCGAACGTGCCCAGAGTCGTTCCAAAAGCCATCAAATCGCCGTGTAACCTTACCATGTACCCGGGGGTGATCCCGCATCACCCTATCCCATATAGGTCTAATAGCATAACATAACTAAAATTCATTACTCCAACCTTAACCCATAAGCCTTAGAATCCACTTTCCAACATTCGGAATTTCCATTAGATTATAATCTTACATCTACACGTTGTACAAGTATGAACAAGCTGTATCAAGCCATATATGTAACCTAAGATGTAATCACATGGTATACTGCATAACTCAGTTACCCATAGCGATATCTTCTAACCACAACAGTTGCTCAAAACAACCAAATACCAGTAATAAACCTCATATCAAACAAAGTATCATTCAAAAACCTTCGTACACTACCAATGATGTTAGAAACACACAGAACTCATAACCATTCATTAAATCAAATAGTTGTGGAACTCCATCTCCTTCGATAGGAACTACAGCAAAATTCTAAGCCGATCAGCAACAATATCCTTCCAAATATATCGCAATCAGATCTGATACCCCCCATTTTATGTCCGATGACCTCATCTCATCTAACATAATCACTCTAGTTACATGCCACTTCAATACAATCTAAAGCCACCACCCGTGCAATTCGTGCACCAGTAAGCAACAATCCAAATGTACTCAAATCATAGAAATGACTTAAACGAGAGAATTGCCCCGCAAGCTTAACAAGTACTGCCACAATGAAATGCCAAAAATCAATCACACACCGTAGGACCATCACATGAATCTAACACAAAGGATCATACCTTAATACAACTCCACTACAATGTGTGACCCCATCCAAACGCTGATCCATTTATATGCCTCGAGCCACCCTACTCATAATCAATGACCATGCAAAATTTGATATGATGTACCTAAAGTGCATTACCATAACCACGGAGAAGCAAATGACACGACGCCACACAAAACCCGAAAGAGCATAACCAATATGCCATCAACCAACCAATACTCAATACTCTTCTCGCTCAAGTTCCGCTATTGGACCCCAATAGAACCGTACCATATTTGCATATAACCAACGAATCAAAACTCCCCGTAGCATAGAAGAGTAACTCACAAATTATTTCAGAACACAAATAAGCTCAACAACAAATGAATGGCACATCCCTCAATAATAGCAGTATGGTGCCAACCAATCCGATGCGGTGTAGGATACACATCCTAATTGGGCCTACCAATGGACCCCAAATCAACTCTGGTCACCCACAGTAGATAATTAACCCTCCAAAAGTCCACAATGACTGAATCACAACAGATACTATCCTCTGCCCAACCTTGGCTACATTTTTACAGTCCACAATCACGAAACAATCTACTCATGAGCACTCCCAATCTCCAAATCAATAGAACACACAAATCGCCATATCTGATCTCAACTCCATCCCCTGAATGTCTAACACTGCTCCAATACGCGATCATCCCATAAGGAATACTTCTATAATTCTTCCATTCCACAAAGCAAAATTTGAACATCAGCAGTCGATCAACTAGGAGAGTACCACAATACCAATGAAGTATCCATAAATAAAAACACATCGCCCCTTCTGAAATGTATACTCTCATCAAGCCATACCAAATAGTAATGTTATTTACCTAGTCATCTGAAACTGTCCATGTTTCCTAAGGACTCATGACCTTCTTTTTAAAATTGAATCGTGTCCTTGCACATGCCAATCTCGATCCCACACAACACACCACATATACCATGCCATCCTATGATAAATACGTGAACTTCATAATCCACTCCGAGTCACAAGCAACTGCATACTTAATTAGCCAAGAACATTCCACTTGATCCCTTCTAGGAGAAAATCACTATACATCACATGTTCCCCACGCCAGTAGGAAATATACATCTCTAACCGAGGTAGAAACCATTAAGAACTCTCCGAATTATTGCACAAAACCAACCGTCAGGACTGAATCCCTCTAACTCAACCCAGCTACGCAGGTCACCAAAAACCCAAGAGCATTGCCACGAAACACCTCTGGAAGCCCACCACATCACAAGCACCCAAAGTACTGATCATATCATTACCAGGCCAATCCAACCTACTACCAAGCTGACCCATTTCTCCGATTTTCTTCTGAATTACCTTGAAATTGATACTTCTCCTTGCCATAATACCACAATCCTCAACCATGACACACAACACGAGACCCTAGCATAAAACCACACCGCCCTAAAGCTCATAAGCCGCCGAATTCTCTCATAAGCACCCTGAAATACCACAACCGAGATACTCACTCCGAAGAGACCTCCTGCGAATTTCAAGCTAGTCTTTCACCTTCCTGGATACTGAAATGTAGAATCCATAAAGATATACAAATACCGAGAGTCACGACACTATCTAATGTAACCCTCCGATTCTAGCCATATTGAAACCCGCAAAATTCTCAATAGCACCGCCCAAACGGATCGAACGACCTGTGCCCCATTTGCACCCCAACACCCTAAGAAGTAATTCACACCTCTAAGCAACCGAGCAAATTTCTACTCCATGAACACTACCTCCTTCACGAATAACCACTCAATCATTTCGTGATTTCCATATACCCATAGAGTGTAACACAACCCTTATCAAAAATTCCCTTACTTAAGTCATCCTCGATCGTAACCTCTGTAATCCCTAACTAATTCTCCAGCATACCTCAAACTGAAACCAATACAACACATAACCGCACAATCAACCCGTCGCTAACAGACTCCCCCACTTGGCTCAAAGCCAAGGAATAAAGCATTTGATAACTTACAATGGCCACCCCCATACTGGCATACACTGCAATAGGATTCAACTAAACCTTTCCCAAGCTCACGTAACATAAACCATATAGTACCTTAAAATATTTGCAAATCTCGCATTCATCCTCGTAACAGCCAAGCCCAGTTCCACAAGCGATCCCAAGTCCAATTGCACTACATACTAAATGAAATTGCAGCACTAACAAATTAGGAATTGGCTATAGAAAACTTGTACCCATGTTTGATCCAAAGTATGTAGGAGTTTCTCATAATAAGATGTGCACTCATTATGGGAATGTAGGACACTTAAGTGATTTTTGCCTTGCTTTAATTCATGCTCAGTTTAAGAAAACTTTTCGGATTTTTAAACATGTGAAGAAGGAAGAAGAACCCACAGTCAAGTCCTTTGTCCAAACTAGGAGGATTAAGGTTAATAAGAAAAGAACTCTTAATATTCTTCCCTTCTGGGCAAGAAGAGATTTCATTCATCCTTTTTCAAATAAAAAGGGACCCAAGCTTGTCTGGCTCCCAAAACTAACTTGTGAGCTCTGGTACATGCTAAAGTAAGAGGAAACAATCAAGACTGGTATGTAGACAGTAGATGCTCAAGACATATGATTGGTGAAAAGAAAAATGTCCTCTCACTAACAGTCTTCCAAAGAGGGAGTGTGTCATTTGGAAATGGGAAAAAGGGACAAATAATAGGTATTGGTAAGGTTGGTAAGTCACTCTGTCATGCTATAGAAGATGTGTACTATGTAGTTGGTCATAAACATAATATGCTCAACATTTCTCAAATGTGTGATAAAGGCAATGAGGTAAAGTTTAATTCCAAAATCTGCACTGTTACTAAACTGGATACTGATGAAATTATTTTGGAATGTAAGAGACGTAACAATATCTACAAGATATCTATTATGTCTCTTCCTTATAATGAGCATATATGTTTAAGTGTAGTGGATCTGACCCACTATTATGTCATAGAAGACTGTAACATGCCAGTGTATCTCAAGTCAGCAAGTTGGTAGCAAAGGACCGGGTCCTTGGACTTCCAAAAGTTGAGTTCACATCATACAAAGTATGTGATGCTTGAGTCAGTGGCAAACATGTAAAGTCATCTTTTAAATCTAAGAAAGTTGTTAGTACTTCCAAACCCCTAGAACTCGTCCACGTGGACCTATGTGGACCAATAAGAGTAAACAACAAGGGAGGTAAGAATTATGTATTTTTCATTGTTGATGACTTCTCTAGATACACATGGACCTTTTTTCTAGCATCCAAGGATGAAACTTTTGATGTTTTTTGTGTGTTTGTCAGAATGATTCAATAGAAACTAGGTAGTGTTGTTTCAAGTATAAGAACATACCATGGGACTGAATTTGAAAACTCTAAATTCCTCGTGTTCTAAAGCACTCATGGCATTGATCACTATTTCTCTTCACCTAGAACTCCACAACAAACGGTGTTGTGGAAAGAAAGAATAGATATTGTCGCGCCCCCTTTTTCCTCGCGGAGTCCGGGTTTCGACATTCATTGGGAGCAATTCATTTCATTTTGGGAATTGGGTATTTGACTATAAAGAGTCGCCACCTAACGGATTAAGGTGCATTAGGGCACCTAGAGCAGATAACTCATAAAACCGATTTGCATTACCAGAGACTTGGGTAAGGGCTCGAAATAACCTTGAGGGGAAGGTATTAGGCACCCCTCGCGGTCCACAACGGTGGGTCCCGGCTGAACTCAAATTATGTGAATTAGTCATGTAACAGATCGGCAGTCTAAGCACACATAAAGGAAATTTGACAGATAAGCAATCTAAGCACTCATATGTAAATAAGATGAGGGGAGTCCTAGGTTTGTTGGCCTATAGGATCACATCCGTACAATACCCGGTAAGCCTTCCTCAAATAGAAGGGTTACACGTGGCATTAGTGCACATGTCATCATATCCTTTACTACCCAATTACCCTCCCCTTGGTCAAAGCCTAAAGCGTTCTAACAACCTTAAGATGTATCCAATGCGTGCATTACCCGTCCCTTCCTTGTGGCCCTGGAGGTATTTAGGACCTCTAATTTAGGCAGTTCTAGACTTATCCTAAGGTACTTAAAGGAGAAAAATCTAGGGGACAAACAAAACAATTAGGACTGTCAAGTAAAGAACAATTAAGGGGGCTCACATTTTACCTCCACAAATAGAACAAACAAATGCACGTTTCAGACATCAATGTTTTAGACATTTGAAAAGAGTCCTAATGACAAGATATCTAGGTGAGCACAAATCAGAACATATGCAAAGCTTTATTAAAGCGGGAACCGATACCTAATCAGTTTGGCTATTGACTTTAGAGGGGCTGAATCTGGACAGTTAACAGAAGTACAATTTTTGCAGTTTACAGGATTTTTAATCGCCCTACAGGCTTGCCTAGGCGTGTTTCAATGACATCCTATGAGCATGATATCTAGTCGTTATTCAGAAGTATAATGAAACAGTAAACAATTTCAGGCAGCTTAGGTCCTATAGGCATGTTGCCTAGGTACAATAACTGATTTTAAACAACGGAAACTAAATTCAGCAATTTTAAAGCCGGATTGGCATGCAAAGACTGATTTTAAGACCACAAACGTAGTTTCCAGAATGTAAGATTAATTTTACCCTATAGGCATGGTTTCTAAATATTAAAGATGCTGAACCTATTTATCATGACTCTTAAGTGTAGAAATTGATTTGTTTCTTTACCTATAGGCATGATATCTAAAAGTGCAAGACTGATTTTAACCTATAGTTATGGTATCTAGAATGGATGCAAAACAATCAAACAACGCAATGATTTCCGATTGCAAAAGTTTGGTTTGAACCCTATAGACATGATCTCTATGCATACAAGTGATGAACATTGCAAGGTCCTATAGATATGGTTTCTAGGAATGTAAACACTGATTTAAATCCTATAGGCATGATATCTACCCATTCCCCAACAAAGTGTGTATAATAATCCCTCCCAGTTTACTAATTTCCCCAATATTTGTTTCCAAAGTAAATAATATTACAAACCAAGTATAGAATGAATTACAGGAATGATAACGGTATACTATAGGAAGCCTAGATAGGCCCAAAGAAAAACCTGGGGAACCAGACCTTCAAACAATCTCAATTGCCACATCTCATAGTGCCAAGGAGGGTATCTTAGTGTGTCAAAGTTCTCAAGGGCATCCAGGACCCAGGGCAGTGCTCACACCAAGGCCTCCTTAAAGGCTAAACAGCTTGTGCAGTGTGGAATAGCCAGCCCCAGTGTGTCAAAGTTCAGAGGAATCTCATGGACTGCAAAGCAATGCTCACACTGGAGGGGCAGGAACCTAAGTATTCTAGGAATTGAAGTGATAGTGATTTGCAAGAATAGTTTTGAGGAAAAAGCAGTTTTAGACTTTCAGGAAATCAGAAGTAAACTGAATCATTCAGTTCCTGGAACCTAGGCAAAGGTTCAGCCAAGCAAGCAGCATTCAGAAATAGGATTACATAAACTTATTGGCTGTTACTAAGTGACCAAACACAGAAGCAAGGCATGCTGAAAATCAAGTAGCCGCATGTAAGGGGTAATAAGGATTGGGGAGCAAAGTATCCAAATAATGAGGTCAGGCTTAGTAGGGGAGTAGGCAAGACATAGATCTAATTTTAGACATCAGTAAACATGAAAACTTGCTTAAGGCAGAACACATAGTTCTAATTAGAAAACAGGAGTCAACATGCTATTATGGTAAACGCATTGATTTAAACAAAAGTAAACATGCTGATAAATGCACGAATTAATTGAATGATAATAGTAGAGGCATACCAGTTAAGGAAGCAGAAACAGAAGGTAAAGCAGACAGGATTCAACAGCCTAGCCTTGGCTTCAGCCGGCTAGTCAAGCAATGATCATAAGTAGCAGAGAGAGATATGAGAAAATAGTTTTTTTGTATGTGTTAACTATTGCCCGTGTCTAAGGTAGAATGAGAGTGCATATATATATATATATATATATATGAGTCGAATAGTGTAGGTAAATAAGGCAAGGCAAATTGACATTGCAAAAATAAGGTAAGGAAGTAATCAAATAATCAATCAAGCTTGATTGGGGATAGGAAATTAGGGAATTATATCATAAATAACTCTAATTGAGTTTCAAATAAGGCAAGAAGTAGGTTTAACAGTCAATTAGGGTTAGAACCCTTAAATCAAGTAATCAGTTTCACAAATAAGGCAACACGGGTAATCAGAGACCAATCAAAGGGTCAATCAACCCATAGATAGACAAGAGATGTCAATTGAGAACTCAAGATTAAGGAAAACAATCAAAGATCAGTAAATTAGTTTAGTAAACAAATGAAACCCTAGATAATTAGGCTAATCATTCAGTTATTCAAACAATGACGGACAAGAGGTTGAAATCAAACACTGAATAGTCAAACAACTGGACCAGAAACATAACCATGCGAGAAAGATCAAACGAAACATAAAAACTTCAGAAAACCTTTTTGCAAAAAATAGAAATGGAAACCCCAGATAATTATAAAGATACTTAGGGTTTATTAGTAGCAGGAAGATTAGTAGAAATTTAAAGAAATAGCCATGGAAACACAAAGCACTTTAAACATTCAGAGATTCGAATAACAGAAATCAGAGAAATCAAAAACCTAAAGTAGCGTAGAGCTAAAAATCGTTTAATAGGGAAGAAACGAGAAGCTTTAAAGAAAAATCGACGACGAACTCAGAAACTTTGCAGATCTACAAAGATCTTGATGGATTCGTGTTTGAAATGTGGGTTTTGAAGAAAGAATAAAAGGGTAAAGAGAATCCAATCTCAAACAACATATTTGAACCGTGAAAGCATCAAAATAGTAACACTCACAACCATAGACGGACTCTCAGAGAGTCTTGAACCAGATCTGGTTAGATCTCTTCGAGATCTATCCAGGAAATCATAAGAACGAGCAACCAGGAGACGTAGAAGATCAGTAGGAGCCTCAAACGGCCATGGAAATCCATGGGTCGAGTGAGAATCGGAGGGAATAGGATTAGTTTTTGGTGGCGGCGGTAAAAAATGGTAAGAAGTGATGGTGGCCGTTGATCTATATGATCACCGGCTAGGATTTAGAGGGTTTGGGGGCCGGGTAGGGTTTGATTGGGCTAGGGGTAGTTGGTCTGGGATTGGTCTTAGTGGGTTAGGGATTTGGGCTGTTCAATTTAGGCTAGGTCCGAAAATAAAAAGGGGTCATTTGTTAAATACCCATTTAATTGCTAAAATAATTGTTAAAAACAATTAATAAATTATAAAAAAACGACTTTCATGTCTTGAAATGTTTTAAAATAATTACCTAATATTTTAAAAATATAAAAGGCTATTTTCTGGTAAAATAAGTAATAATGCATGCATAGGCTATAATTGCAATTACAGCAATTATAACCCCAAAAATACAAATGTGGCTATTTGTGAAATAATTAATACTTAGTACAAATGCAAATGATACTATTAAGCCACAAAATTATTATAAAACTATTTGTGATGCAATTAGTGATTGTTTATATAAATAAAAATGCTGGAATAAATTAAGTAAAATCTTTTAAAAATGCAAAAATTGTAAAATAATACTAATCGATGCCAATGCATAGTTTTGAAAATATTATAGGAAAAATTGAGTATCAACAGCTGCCCTTCTTTACTCGGGAAGGATGAAAGAGTTTTCGGGTAAAGAAATGATGGCTAATTTTGACCGAATGAGATGTTTTGAAAAATAGAGGCCGAACCCTGGTCTTTGAGCTGCCTACATATCCCTGGTTTTACATGAATCAGGCCATGTGTAGTTCTGGACCCACCGGTGAATGAAGCCGATGGAGTTGTTATAGGAATGGTAGCTAGTTTCATCAAAAGGTTCTTTTGTGAAGGGTGAGGTCGGATAGAGTTATGGTCACGAATTTGAAATGTAACGGATTTATTATAGGGCAGATAGCTGGATATCACGGAGTGGGATGGGTAACTGATGAGAATCGATTATGAGTGGCAAAGTAAAAAATGGCGTGAGCGGAAACCGGAGCGAAGTCTACTCCTGTTTGAAAAACGGTTACCTCCTGGATTACCTGCAAAACTCAAAATACGATGCATACAAGTACGTAGATTATTGCGAGAATTTAAATGTGATGCAAATTTCCTTTGGACCATGAGAGATTGTCTTTGGAGGATGCGGATGACGTCCTTAGACTATGATGTCCTGGGCCATGAATTGTGAGATAGGAGATTCGCAGGCCATGAAATGATGTTTTCGGGCCATGAAATGGTGCCTCCGAACCATGACACCTTTGAATAATGATATGCAATTTGAGAGATCCTCAGGCCATGGCATGGTATCTTCCGGCTATGAGGATGATGCCTTCAGACAATGACGCCTTTGGATAAGTTGGCGATATTTCAGCCCATGAGATGCAATAATATGATGCTAAAAACAACAACACAAGGCTTAGTCTTGTGAGGTTGACAGAAGAGCTTAGCCCGAAAGAGGAGTAAATAGATAGTGCCGAAGAGACAATGCTTAGTCTCGGTAAATAAAGGCGATGATTTGCCTTATGCAAATAGGAGGTAGAGCTTAGCCTCATGCAGGATTCGGGGCAAGGCTTAGTCCCATGCAAATGGAAGGAAGAGCTTAGCCTTATGAAAAATGGAGGCAGGTCTTAACCTCATGCAGATGTGGAGGCAGGGCTTAGCCTAATGCAGATGGAGACAGAGCTTCGTCTCATGCAATATTCGGGACAGGGATTAGTCCCATGCAAGTGGAAGGCAGAGCTTCGCCTTATGCAAAATGGAGGCAGGGCATAGCCTCATGCAGATGGAGATAGAGCTTAGTCTCATGTAGGATTCGGGATAGGGCTTAGTCCCATGCAAGTGGAAGGGAGAGCTTAGCCTTATGCAGATATGGAGGCAGGGCTTAGCCTCATGCAGATGGAGATAGAGCTTAGTTTCATGCAGGATTCGGGACGGGCTTAGTCCCATGCAAGATGGAAGGCAGAGTTTAGCCTTATGCAAAATGGAGGCAGGGCTTAGCCTAATGCAGATATGGAGTGGGAGACAGAGCTTAGTCTCATACGAAGAGAAGGCAGTGCTTAGCTTTATACTAAATGGAGCCAAGGCTTAGCCTCACGCAGATATGGAGGAAAGACTTAGCCTCATGCAAGATGGGAGACAGAGCTTAGTCTCATGCAAAGAGAAGGCAGTGCTTAGCCTTATGCAAATGGAGGCAGGGCTTAGCCTCATGCAGATATGGAGGTAGGGCTTAGCCTCATGCAGATATGGAGGCAGGGCTTAGCCTCATGTAGATGGAGATAGAGCTTAGGCTTATGCAGATGGAGACAGAGCTTAGTCTCATGTAGGATTTTGGGATAGGGCTTAGTCCTATGCAAGATTCGGGAGAGGGCTTAGTCCCATGCAAAAAAGTAAATAGCAGGTGATAGCAAAGTTTTCTTAGCTGATAATAGATTTCAATATCACGGTTGTTATGAAGATTGTGACTTGGAATCCTGTGTATTCTTCGCTCCTGCATCCAAAGAAAAATCGTGAGTTTTGTAAAGGGGGAGGTTGGTTCGTGCCTCCGTCGGCTTGCTTAGCTTGCTTCGCTTGGTCCGAAGGTCCTGTTCAAATCATTGGGGGTAGCGCTGGCTAAACAGAGTCATTTTACAAGCAAGCATGCATAGTTTCAAAGACGTGATAAAAATATATTATTTTAGAAATTGGTTAGATGAACCAGTGACTGTGACACGCTCCGAGACATTGCAACCTCTCCTGCTTATAGAATTTTGAGGGTCCTCCTCAAAATTCTGCCTTAGTCAGACGTGTCCGTCTAACTGGGGCAGAATATGATGGCGTTGGCTGGACTTGCTCTGGAATTTTGAGGGTCCTCCTCAAAATTCTACCCCAGTTTCTGGTTCTAGGGGAAATGAAAGTTTTATTATGATATGACCGAACCCACAGGGCTGCCTACGTATCCCCTTTTAAACGGGAATCAGGTCAAGCGTATTCAATTTATATCATTTTGTGAAACATAAATAGTTACACATAGTATTGTTTGACTACACCTGAGTTAATCGGTTTTGGCCAGACTCCTACGTCCATTTCTGCAAGTATGAGGGCTCCTCCTGTCAATGCTCTATGAACCATGTAAGGGCCGTGCCAGTTGGGAGAGAATTTCCCTTTAGCTTCATCCTAATGCGGGAAGATCTTCTTCAACACCAGCAGCCCCGGTGCGAACTTCCTCTGCTTGACTCGTTTGTTGAAGGCTCTGGACATTCTGTTCTGATAGAGTTGCCCATGACACACTATCGTGCCCCCTTTTTCCCTTAGCGGGGAAGTCCGAGTTTCGACATTCATGGGGGAGATAACTCGTTTCCTTTTGGGATTTAGGTACTCGAAGAGTCGCCACCTAACAAATTATGGTGCGTTAGGACACCCTGAGCAATTAACTCATGGATTGGTTTGTATTACCAGAGATTTGGCTAAGGGATCGAAATAACCTTGAGGGGAAGGTGTTAGGCACCCCTCGCGGTCCACAACGGTGGGTCCCGACCGAACTTAAGCTTATGTGAATTAGTCCTTTTACAAGCAATCTTAACATATATTCGCAAATAAAAGCATTTTTACATTCTAAACACATGTATGATTCAGGTAAAGAGAGGTTTGAACAATTTGCATATATGTAAAGCGAAGAAATTCATTTAAACAACGAGAGTTGGGAAAGAGGGGTCCTAGGTTGGCTAGCCTACAGGATCATACCCACACAATGCCCGGTAATCACTCCTCAATGAGGGGCTACACGTGACATTAGCGCGTAGTCATCATATCCTTACTACCCAATCCCCTCCCCTTGGTCATAGCCTAAAGCGTTCTATCAACCTTGAAAGATGTCCTATGCGTGCGCTACCCGTCCCTTCCTTGTGGTCCTGGAGGTATTTAGGACCTCTAATTTAGGTAGTTCTAGACCATCCTAAGGTACTTAAAGGAGAAAAATCTTGGCGTCAATCAATACAGTTAGGACTGCATTAAAGAGAGAACAATTAAAGGCTTACATTTTACCTCCACAAGCAGAACAAATAAATGCACGTCTCAAACAACAGTTTCAGGGATTTAAGAGAAAACCTTAAAACATGATATCTAGGTGGGCGGAGAGTATACAAAATTGAATTAGGACCAAAGTGTCAAAGAACTGAATCCTACTTGCCTACTGATTCTTTTAAACCTGTTGAGTGTGAGCAGTCTCAAATAACAAGGCGCAGTTTTATAGTTTACAGAGTTTTAGTCGCCCTACAGGCTTGCCTAGACGCGTAATAGTGATATCCTATGAGCATGATATCTATTATTGATTAAGAATGCAACGAAACAGTAAACAGTTTTAAACGGGCAATTTGGGCCCTATAGGCATTCTCTCTAATAATATTAATTAAGGCAGCGTTGAAAACTTATTAGAGAAACGGACAGATTAGTTAATTAAACCGATTCAGGATCTATAAGCATGAGTTAAACTGATTTTTTTAGATCTGACTAAACTGGTTTTAGGTCCTATAGGCATGATTTCTTATTAAACATAAGGTGAAGCAAGCAGAATTTATTTGACCAAAGTGAAATCCTATAGGCATGATTTCTATTAAAGCTGATTTTAACTCCTATAGGCATGGTATCTAATTAGAAACTGATTTTGATCTTATGAGCATGATGTCTAATTATATGAAAGTAAAGCAAGCAGAATTCATTGAAACCAAAGCAGATCCTATAGGCATGTCATCTAACAAACACCTTTGAATCGAAATGGACTCTATAGGCATGTTATCTACCCAATTGTACCCACAGTATGTGACTACCCACCTTTTTTCACTAATCTCCCCAATATTGTTTACGAATAATTATTACAGACCAAGAACTGAATAAATTACATAAGTATAAATATACATTAATCTATAGGGAGCCTGAAGTAGGCCCAAAATGATTTCCAAGCTTCCAGTAGTCTCAAATGCCCCCAAAGTTCCATAGCCAATTCATGTCTAGGTGTGTCAGAGTTCCCTAAGGACCTCAAGGATCCCGGGCAGTGCTCACACCCAGACTTTCCTCAAGTAAGAACTGATTTATGTGTGGAAGTGCCAACGCTGATATGCCAGAGTTCAGAGAGATCTCAAGGGTCTCAAAGCAGTACACATATCAGAGGGGCAGGACTTAGCAATCTAAGAGTAATGTGGGAGTGCATAATGATTTGAAAGAGTTTGGTAAACAGTAGCAAATGGGGCCTTAGGAGTAAAAGATTTTTTGAAATTTATACTAGCTAAGGTGGAAAACAGTTTGAGAAAACATGAAGAACATTTTTGAGATCAGAGAGCAAGTCACAGAACACACAAATCTAGAAACATTTTGGGCAACCAGACTTCTCACATGGAGGAAGGGGTAGGGGACACATATGACTGCACCTTAGTGATAGCAAACAAATACACAGATTCCTCAAGAAGTTGTGGGATTGACAAGTTAGTCACAGAGATTGTAGCAAAGATATGTTGAGAACACATAGGTATTAGACATGACAAATACACACCACTGGAGTGCCTTTGAAAGGGCTGGATGTCTTAACAGGATTTCATTAGTGAAGTAGAGTAGGTAAGACTTAGATGAGCAAACTAGACAAGCACTTCATGAAGCATTCAAAGTCTAGAAATACACATAGAGCAAGTAGGATGTAGACATGTTGGGTGATACAATAAACAAACCATGCAACTTGGACATACTAGTGAACAAATAAGGTTCATGCAATTATCTAAAAGCTGGATTAAACAGTAAACAGATCCTGAGGGGTAAATATACTACTCATAGCCTTTTAACAGAACAAATTCCAATCGTGCTAAGTGATACAGTAATCTAGGCATGTTGATTATATATTGAGCACATGACAGTAGAATAGTAAATAGAACTGGAAATCATAATTAATGAACTGCAAGGAAACACATAGTTTTGGAATGGGAATTGAATCAGGACATACCAGTTAAGGAGAGAATACAGAGTATAGAGCAGAGATTGGCGCAAATAGCCAGCCTTGGCTTACAGCCGGCTGTTAGCAAGAATTACAAGTAACAGAAGAGAATAGAGAGCCTTAGAGAGTGAGAGCATAGATGAACCAGTCTTCTTCCAGAAGTGAGAATAGGTAAAGGCATATATAGTAATCAAGAGTTAACAAAATAAGGTAAAGAATCAATCATGTATCAATTAGGGAAATTTGCAGAATCAGTCACACACATGAAATTGGTAAAGTCTTCCCTTAATCAAGGGGTAATCAATCAACGGTAAAAGCAGGACAGATATTTAAGGAAAGAAATCAAGTAAGACTTAGATACAGAATAGGTAATTAGGGGTGAATGAACAGGGGTCCAATTAGGGAAATAGTTGTAAGGATCAGCAAGTAACATCGTTGATTCAAATAAGGCAAGAGAAGACTAATTAAGGCAAGAAGTTCAATCATACTGAGTAAAGAAGTAAGAATCAAGAATTTTGTTAGGGAAAAGGGTTCAATTCAAACCGAAAATAAGAACTTCGGAATAATCAAGGGTTTAACTAAGGAGAAAATCACGTAAAGAGTTAGCAAATATCGCAGACAACTCAAATAAAGCAAGAAAATAATAGTCAGAATGAACATAGACATATAGAATCAGTAGAAAAGTTGAACCAAGAACTTAATAGAGGCATATTAGGATAAAAATCACAAGACATCGAATTATTCTAAAGAAAAAATCACAGGAACCAAAGCATGGGACAAAGTCAGTACACAAGTAACCTAGAAAAACTCAGAACCCAAACAATAATGTCGAAAAATTAGGGTTTTCAGCATAAACAAGTTAGGGTTAGAGCAAACCCTACGAAATCGGTTAAAACACATAAGAACTAGAATATTAAACACCCAAAATTATCAAATGTTTTGGAAAAAGAACTTTTGGAAACCCTAGTTTAAAAAAATGGAAAACCATTCGAAAATCAGAAGGTTCTTGTTAAAAAAAATAAGGAGATTCTTGTAAAACTCATACGAAATAGGTTCGATCTATCTCAGATCTTGCACAGATCTGAGAAGTCCAAAGGACAAAAATTAGGGTTTCGAGAAGAACAATACAGATATGAAGAAGTAGGCTTAGAAAACCATAGATCATAGGCGATATAGGAAGATCTTACTCAGAATCGAACCGGAGCAGCCTGAAACAGGCGAGCAAAGACCAAAGGTGTAAGCAAACTAACCCTGGTCCCTTGAGGACCCTGGAGATGGTGATAATAGTACAGGAGAGGCCATTAGAGGCCTGGGGGTGGTGAGAAACCACCATGGATGGCCATAGATGAGTGACGGCGAGGTCCGATTAGGGTTAGGTTTTGAGAGCATTAATGGAGAGGAAAGGGATTTCAGGGCGGCTGTTTGAGTGAGAAATGCCGGTTGGGGGGGGG
>NW_017670386.1:452922-487464 GCF_001879085.1 Nicotiana attenuata | reverse complement strand
TTTTAAATAGCCAATTTTAACAACTAAATAATTTATAAAAAATAATAAATGAGTACCAAAAATATCTTTGTGCACTAAAATAATTTAAAATAGTTATTTAACATTTTTAAAATATAAAAGATCATTTTATGCATAAATAATGTAATTATATATTAGTATGGGCTATTATTGCAAAGATGTGCAATTTAGCTTAAAAAAATGCAAATATAATTATAAAAATGCACTAAAAATATTTAAACACTATGTTGGCATAAATAATGAATTTAGATGGCTAAATCATCATAAAAGTAGTTGTGGAGGATAATTATTGGATATTTATATAATAAAAAGAGGAGAAAAAAATTGATTTGGAGCCTTTTAAAAACTATAAAAAAATTATAAAAATACTTATGCATGCTTATAACTGCATATGTACTATGTATTAAAAATATGTGAAAAAATTGGGTATCAACAGCTACCCCTCTTTACCCGGGAAGGATGAAAGAGTTTCCGGGTAAAGAAATGATGGCCAATTTTGACCGAATGGGTTGTTTTGAAAGATAAAGGCCGGACTCCGGTCTTTGAGTTGCCTACATATCCCTGGTTTTACACGAATCAGGCCATGTGTAGTTCTGGATTCATCGGCGGAATATACTGATGAAGTCATTACAAGAACGGACACGGGATGCAAGAGCGATTATGGTGAACGGTTAAGTTTGACATAGTCGAATAAACTGGAGCGAGGCCGCTCCTGCTAGGATAGCGGTTGCTTGCTGATCACTTGCAGATAAAGAGATGCTACGAACCCGTATTTGTGCAAAAATTTAAACATGATGCAGATTCCCTTTGGACCATGAAAGTTGTCTTCGGACAGTTAAGGATGACGTCCTCAGACCATGATGTCCTGGGCGATGAATTGTTTAATGCGGGATTTGTAGGCCATGAAATGATGTTCTCGGGCCATGAAGATGGTGCCTCCGAACCATGATGCCTTTGAATAATGGTATGCAGTTTTGAGAGATCCTAAGGCCATGACATGGTGTCTTTAGGCTATGAGGATGATGCCTTTAGACTATGACGCCTTCGGATAGGTTGGCGATATTTCAGCCCATGAGATGCAATAATATGATGTTAACAAGACAAGGCTTAGTCTTGTGAGATGAAGCGCTGAGCTTAGCCTAATTGAAAAGCAAATAGATAATATCGGAATAGAGCGATATCCATGCGAGGAACGACAGTGCTTAGCCCCATGCAAACGGCTTGGTAATTTCTTCTGTGTTGAGGTTCTGCGTAGCGATGATGTTATGTGAGTAGTACGGCTCTTTAGTTTCAGAATATATATCGCACCCAGTTGTGCTTGAGTTTGTTGGCTTATGGCGCCATATGTCCCCTCAGGGATGGTATTATGCACTTAGCGTGCTTGTGACCGATATTCCGTATCTTGTTGTAATGAACAATTCAGCTCGATGTGTATCTCCTTATGTGAGTTTTATGTGCGGATCGGGTTGCACGCCGCAACAGTGTGATGATAATTACAGTCCCTTATATTCTATTCTATGTGTTTTGGTTTCTCCATTTTCTGGGAAAGGTTCATATTAGTTGCGTGATTTGAGTAATTCCTTCCAGAGTTCATTTTTCTTATGTATCGCGTTCGAGTTGGTAGCCTATTGGCACGTTGTGGCATCATATGAGACTTTTGGTCATGTCAGGGGTGACTTGCTGCCTGAGCAGTTCGTACAGAGTAAGATAAGGTTACTGGATCTAGGATCAGCGCGATCGGATTATATGAAGTACATTAAGGAGCTAGGGCCATTATTTGGTTCAAGATGAGGTGATGGTTCCAAGCAGGAGTATAGACCCAATGATTTGCTGGTTCTGCGATTGGTTATGAATTTCTACGCATCTCTTCCGTCGTGGCAATATTGTAAGAGTTAGAGCAAGACCTACGTAGGTCATGAGGTGCAATGGGAGCATCAGATTCGTGGGATTTCGATTTATTCGATCGGAGAATGCTATTGTGGTCCTGTGAGTAAAGTGGTGCAAGGTGTGAATTTAGCTAAGATATGCAGTCATGTTTTGGTGCTGCGTATAGTTATTGATACGGTGAGCGTATGTTGGACCAGGCCTGGCAAAGAATTCCGGATGATAGAATTGGACTCTAAGGCTTATTTGCTTAAGTGAAAAAGGATATCTTCAGATTGACCGAACTAGGGCGCCCGGCTGAGTTGTGGTAGCACGGGTAGGTGCTCGAGGTATTAAACAGTGAATTCAAACAACCCCAACACAGTCCCTAGCACGTTCGAGGACGAACGTATGTTTAAGTGGGAGAGGATGTAACGACCCGACCGATCGTTTTGAGCCCTAGCGCGCTGTTCAGCAGTTTGAGGCCATGAGCAGCTCCATTTCAGGTATTACGACTTGTACGCGTGGTCGGAACTGAATTTCGGGAAGTTCGGGGTTGATTCGGAAGGAGAATTCTCATTTCGTAAGCTTTAAGTTGAAAGAATCAACTAGGATTGGATTTTTGAGTAAACGACCTCGGAATTGGGATTCGAAGGCTCCAGCAGGTTCGTATGATGATTTCGGACTTGGGCGTATGCCCGGATCGGGTTTTGGGTGACCCAGGAGCGTTTTGGCGCCTATTGTGGGAGTTAGCATTTTGGAGGAAATTTCATAAGTTTGGGTTGAAGTGCATCTCAGTGTTATTGATATCCGTTTGGGATTCCGAGTCTAGGAGTAGCTCCATATGGTGATTCTGGAGTTGGGAGCGCGATCGAAAGTGAATTCGGATGCCCGTGGGTCATTTTGGGGTCATTTGGCTAAAGATAGAAATTTGAAGGTTTTTGAGAAGTTTGACCGGAGGTGGACTTTTTGATATCGGGGTCGGAATCCGATTCCGAAAGTTGGAGTAGGTCCGTAATATCGAATATGACTTGCGTGCAAAATTTGAAGTCAATCGGACATGATTTGATAGGTTTAAACATCGAAAGTAGAAGTTTGAAATTCTAAAGTTCATAAAGCTTGGATTGGAGGTCGATTCGTGGTTTTGGCGTTGTTTGATATGATTTGAGGCCTCGAGCAAGTCTGTAATGTATTTTGGGACTGGTTGGTATGATTGGTTGGGGTCCCGGGGGCCCCGGGTGGATTTCGGGTGATTAACGGATCGAACATGGAATTTTTGGAAGGCTGAAGTTGCTGGTTGCTGGTATAACCGCACCTGCGAGAATTGGGCCGCAGGTGCGGAGCCGCAGAAGCGGCCCAATAGTCGCAGATGCGGAATTGGCAAAAGAGAGCTGGGAACGCAGATGCGGTCGCTTTGCCGCAGAAGCGGGACCGCATCTGCGGAAGTAGAAGCGCAGAAGCGGGCTGGGGCAATTGGAGGAAGAGCGCAGAACCGGCTGTTGGTCTCGCACCTGCGGAACCGCAGAAGCGGTCAAGTGACCGCAGGTGTGGAAAGTGCTGGAGGCAGAGAGTGTTTTAAAAATCGGGATTTGGCCATTTTCTCTCATATTTTCTTGGCTTGGGCGATTCTTGGAGGGCTTCAAGAGGGGATTTTCATCATCAACGATAAGGTAAGCTATCCCTACCTATCTTGAGTTAAATACATTGATTATGTATGGATTTTAGCATGTAAATTGGTATAAATTTGGGGGTTTGAGGAAAACCTAGAAAATTTATATTCTTGGAATTTGACCACGATTTTGGGTATGGAATTAAGAGAATATTATATATTTGAGTTCGTGAGGTTATGGGTAAACTTATTCTTCAAAAATTTTGGAAATCCGGGCACGTGGGCCCGAGGGCGTTTTTGTCAACTTTTCGATCGGGGTTAGGAATTGTTATAAATTGGATCATAATGAGTAATTGAGCATATATTAATGGATTTGCGTAATTATTGGCTAGCTTTGGAGCATTTAGCATTGATTCGAGTCTTCGGAAGGGCGTGGAATGCTGGTTATGGATCTTCGGAGCGAGGTGAGTCTCCTTTCTAACCTTGTAAGAGGGAATTGTCCCCATAGGTGAAATAATTGGTTATGTTCTCCTATTTGTGGGGGCTACGTACGCACGACGTGACGAGAGTCCGTGCATAGCTACTAATATGTGTAAGTCCGGGTAGTCTAGGACCCAAAAGCATGCTATACTTGGAATATCTGTGATCTTATTGACAATTGAATTTCTTAAATCCTATTGAATTGGTAAATGAATTTCTAAGAAGATTAAACTTCATTTTCTTGAATTGTTATAAGAGAATTGGCTTTTCCTTGGATAATTGTTCCCTGATAAATTCATGATTGACTGATTGTCGTGTTTATTTATATTTCACCGCGTTGCATGTATGATTCGCGAGCGGGGTAATAGATGCATCTATGGTTCGCACCATTCGACCCTCTGGAAGTGTACAGTTTAAATATTGTTGGATCGGGCCGTACCACCTCGGCATGAGTTGCGCATGCTTGTATTGCTTGCCTTGAATTTTTTTGATACTAATATCTGCTCTCCCCGACTTGAGATAATTATTAATTAATGGATTATGAATTCGGAGACTTTAAATAAAAAGGAACTTTCACCTGTTTAATGACTCATTTAGATTTTACTGTTGTTCTTAATAAATCCGTGAGTCATCGCATTAATAATACTCATACTACACTTCTGTGCATTTTTTGTTGCACAGGTACATGCACCTCTAGTGGCCTAGTGGGCGTAGCAGCATGGTTGACACGAAGACTAGGTAAGCTGTGTTTCCTCGAGGCGACCCGCAGCTAGTATAGTCTCTCTCAGGATTCTACTTATTTTCTGTCCAATTGTATTCCGGACAGCTGTTGTACTTTATTCGATTTTTCTTAGAAATTTCTCATGCACTTGTGACACCGGGTTCTGGGATGGTTATGAAGTATTTTGTATTAAATGGTTATCATTTAATTTGAATTGAAGCGATTATCTTTTAATTGGTAAATTTGAAGTAAAGTCATGGTTTTCAAAAGTATTAAAATGAAAATTTAATTAAGTATTTTGGGTTGGCTTGCCTGACAGTGGTGTCCGGCGCCATCACGACCTTTAGTGGAAGTTGGGTCGTGACATTTGTAAGATGCAGCCTCTACCCATTTTGTGAAGTAATCAATGGCCACTGGAATAAACCTGTGTCCATTTGAAGCAGTGGGCTCGATTGGGCCGATGACATTCATTCCCCAGGCGACGAATGGCCAAGGTGAGCTTGTTGCATTGAGCTCATTCGGTGGCACTTTTATCATATCGGCATGTACTTGGCACTGGTAGCATTTGCGGACATACTGGATGCAATCTGTCTCCATAGTCATCCAAAAGTAACCGGCCCTAAGTATCTTCTTGGCCAAAAGAAAACCATTCATGTGGGGGCTGCAAGTCCCAGCATATATATCCTCAAGTAGCTTAGAAGCCTCTTTTGTGTCGACACATCTTAGCAATCCCAAATCGGGAGTTCTTCTGTACAAATTTCCTCCGCTGTGGAAGTAAATTGAACAATCTCCGGAGTGTGCGTTTCTGAGTGTGGTTTGCATGCTCCGGATATTCTCCTTTCGCCAGATACTCCTTGATGTCATGGAACCAAGGTTTTCCATCTGTTTCTTCTTCAACATGAGCATAATACGCCGGTTGATTATTGATTCTTACTGGGATGGGATCAATGAAATTCTTATCCGAATGCTGTATCATGGATAATAATGTGGCCACTGCATCGGCAAACTTATTTTGAATTCTGGGTACATGTTGGAATTCTATCTTCGTGAACCTCTTTCTAAATTCCTGCACATGGTGCAGATATGGCAATGTGAGCACGTGATTTTTGCCCTATGTGAAATATCCTACAAATTAAAGAAATAAATTTCTTCCAATTGTTTGCAATTTTATAGGATTTTTGTAGGAATTTGTGTTGATTATTTGCATTTCTGTGCATGTTTACTTTTATTAAAATCATGAAAAATACCAAAAAATGCCATGCATCGCATTTAGATTTTGCTTCCATGTTTTTAGGATTAATTAGTTAATTAATTGTTCTACTAAACTGAAAATCACAAAAATGGTTCATTTTTGCATTTTTAGCTTTAATTTTATTAGTAGTTTTTCTCTTTTAATTTAGGATCAAGTAATTTTTATAATTATTATACTTAGATAATTAGTTTAATTTTACAATTTAGATTAATTTAGGATTTTAATTAAAAAAAAAGAGAAAAGAAAAAGGAAATAAAAAAAAGAGATTTGGAAAAGGAAAAGGGGGCTGGTTATTCGAATTTGGGCCACCCAGAGACCAAATATGGTGGCCCAATTGCCTATTTACCCGTTCAAGCCCCAAGCCCAAAACCAAACACCCGGTCCAGCCAGCCCCACCCCACACCAAACGGCACCGTTTCTAGGGTCCTTAAATCCCATCCGTTGATTTCGTTTAATCGAACGGATGGGAACTACCCTTCCATAAGTATAAAACTGTCCTAACCAGGTTCCCCTCCATTCGAACCCCTCATTTCGTCTCTAACCACTAAACCTAGAGAAACCCTAGCCGCCCTAATTCCCCCCAACGCCTCCACCACCCTTCACCGTCGAAAATCGCCTCACGGCGGCGAATCTTCTCCAAATGGCCCCAAATTTTCACCATGTAACCGTCGTCCCCTCCCCTTTCCAAATCCCCAAACCACCTCCTTCAAATCCCTTTTGATTCGGCCAAATCATAGATCTAAGAATACGGGTCCGTTGCATATCCCCTCTTTTTCGTTTGTTCTTCTGTTCGATGGGTCTAGATGCACCCCAAGCGTGTGTTCTTGACAAGAACAAACGTTTGGGGGTCGATTTTAACAGAATCAAAGCCGAAACAAAAAAGAGCTAAGTTTGCTTTTCCTTTTCTCATTTATTAGGGTTTCCTTTATTTATTTTGCTTTTCTTTCTTGTTTTGTCTTTTATAATTGTCTGAGTTTTGGTTCCCGTTAATAAATAAAATATGTTGTTAGGGTTTCTCTTCATTTCTATTTTCTTGATTAATTTTTCTTTAAAAAATAGGCAATAGCTTTAATTGTTCTTTTCTTTTCTTTTTGTTTTGTTCTTTTATTTTGTTGTTGTTCTTATTCTTCTATGCATGCTTTGATTCATACCATGAAGAACGAAAAAGAAAGGAAAGAAAAACGGGTTTGGAACACTATCTATTTAGAGTTTCTTGTTTATCTTTGTTCTCCTTTGATTTTTTTTTTTCCTGTTAATTAACCAGTAATAATACTTAGTCGTTTAGGCTAACTGTCGCATTGTTGTTTGTTGTTCTTGCTATGGGGTTTTCTGTTCTTAGTTGTTTAAGTTGGCATATTTTTAGGTTAATTACAGTAATTAGATTGTGTTGGTTCATTGTTTATTGGTTGCCTTTTCGTTTCAGCAGTATTGTGTTTTGAGCATTATAATCATTAGTTGTTTAGGTTTGGTTTATGTTCATTACAGTAGGGTTCATGATGATTTAGTCTTTGTTAGGTTAATTTGTTTTAGGTGTTTAGGATTCAATCAATATCTGGTTTTGATCCTTTTTTGATTGTCAAGTGGTCTCTTGTTCATGTTTGTTCAATTTGGCAATCAGTAGACATATTTAGGGGTCAAAGGAAATTTAAAGGAATTTTAGGGGGTCGTTTGAGAGATAAAAAAATAAGGAAAAAGGATAAGAATTGAGGGAATGTTCTAGAATAGGGGGCAGCTGTCCCCATTTGGTTAGCACAACGTGCTGAAGCCAATGAGGGACAACCAGCTATCCAAGTTGGTTAAAAAAAAGATGCCTTGTGGCTGAAGGAATAATTCCATTATTCTCTTCAGCACATGACACTCTTAAGGGCTATATATAGACCCTTGCTTTCACACAGAAATAAGAATTTCAGACCCTGAAAAATACTCAAAGTTTCTGCATTGTTTTGGTTGAAAATTGGTTGGAATTGTTCCATGGTTTTCTTTGTTAGTAAGAACTTAAAAGTTTTTGAGGGATTTCTGGTTTTTCTGGGTTTGAAGATGGTCTAAAGAAGCTGAATATTGCTGTTGATTTGCTGATTTACTCATACTTCTGACCTTGCTGAAATTCTCATTCCCTTTCGCTTTGTTTTAATATCCAGGTACTCTTGGACCCTAATGATCTTGAAGTGCAAGCCTGTTTTTCCATTTGAAATATGTACCTGAAGTTGAAGATCTAATGCTAAATGCTCCCCTTTTAATTTCATTCCCGTGTTTCTTCCAACTTCATTTAGTTCCTTTACTAGTTTCAGTTTTCTGCAGTATTCATGTGGTTTATTCTAGGATGTGTTTGATGCCTATTTGTTTAGTGGAAAATGTTCTATGTGAAGGTCTGATAGTTTATTATTATGAAATATATAGAACTTCAAGTAGCATAGGGTTCTAATGGTTTATTTGTAATAAAAGATGCCGGCTCATGCATGTTTGAAATACAGTACTCAGCATGTGTATTGTGAGTATGTGATATTTGCCATATGTGAATTATTCCCATAAATTCAACAAAAAATAATTTTTTCCATTTTTGCAATTTTATAGGATTTTTGTGGAAATTTGTGCTAATTATTTGCATTTTCTGTGCACGTTTATTTTTATTAAAAATCATGAAAAGCCAAAAAATACCATGCATTGCATTTAGGTCATTTTTATATTTTTAAGGTTAATTAGTCAATTATTTGTTTTATTAAAATTGAAAATTAAAAATTGGTATATTTTTGCATTTTTAGTCTTTTAGTATTAAATTAGTAATTTCTTCTTTTAATTTAGGAGTAATTAACTATCTTAGTAGATAATTAGTTTGATTAGATCAATTTATGATTTAATTTAGGGTTTAATCAATTATAGAAAATAAATAAAAAGAAAACAAAGAAGAAAATTGGAGGAATGTGTTGGTCTTGTCTCTTTAAAATTGGGCCAATCTTCAAAATTGGCCCAATCGATTTCAGATGCCCAAAACCGCCCCAGTTAAGCCCAACCTGGTCCAGCCCCGTTCCAGACCAATCGACCCCGTTTCATTAATGGGCAATCAGGACCGTCGAGGATCTTTGAGCCAACGGCCCTGAAGTGGGCCTAAATAGATATATATAGGTCCTAACAACATCCTACCCCCCTAAGCCCGTCTCTCTCTCACCCCACCCCTCAGAGAACCCTCCACCGCCTCCGCCGCACACCGCCTACCGGAAAATCTCCTCCGCCGGTTGTGTTGCTCCGATTGACCCCATTTTTGCACCGGAGCTTCACCTTTTTCCCCTCATTCCCCTGCCACCCTCCATTCCCCTCGAATCCCACCAGAAACCGCCGAAATCCCCAAACCCTAGGGCGCCGCCCTTGGTTCCTCCGCCGCGGCCGGCGGCGCCACCGTTCAACCACCCCCAAATTCACACCAAACAACCACCACGCCCTCCTCATCTCATATCTACCACCAATTTCCCAAAACCCTCACCCATTTGTTTCAAATTTCAAATCTGAAATTACAAAAAAACAACAAAAACCCTAATCCGCTCCTCCTTCTGATTTCCAGTGGTTTCAAGGCTCGATTCGAGCCAAAATTTATGCCAATCGATTGTTCTCATTAAGAACAATCGATTAGTGTCATTTTTGGCCCGTTTCGAAGCCCACCAGATTCCGGTCAATGCAACATCAGCCAGCCAAGCCTTGTCATCATCATTCATTGATTCTCGTCGCTATGTCAAGATATCTTGGCATTAATTTGGCATTGACGACTCTGCTAATTGGGTATTTCTGCTTCTCGTTTTTTTACTTGCTTTATTTTTGTTTTGTTTTTCCTTAATAATGGAGTTCATTTAGTTAGTAATTAAGGGTAGGATTAATTGCAAAGTTTGGAATTATTGCATATTTTATTTTCTGAATTCTATCTTCTCTGTTTGGTCATGCGTGATGGTTTATGTCCTTGTATTAACTGTGGTCAATCATTGACCCAGTTAAGAGACTCGTTCATTTGGGGCCGTGGGTTAACTTGACCCAGGTTAGACTCTAAGGTAACAATTGAGTTGAAATTGACCCATGACCCGTCTTGGTTCAGGGTAATTTCAGGGTCATTGGGGCTTAGTTTAGGTAAATTGGTTAAGGGAATGACAGCTGTTTTAGAAGTTTCTAGCAGGGGCTGGTTTTAATTTTGGCACTATAACTTGGCAGACAAGTCACAAAATGAGGGACTAAAGGGCAAAAATAAAATGTGAGGATGCCCTACTTTTTTGCCTATAAAAGGCATCATTCCTTGCCTTTCAAGGCAGATTCTGGATGCTAAAAAATACATAAAATTGGAGACGGCTAGGCATTTGTGAGTGAACTTTGAAATAACACTTGAAATTCTGAACTCTTTTGGTAAAGTTGCTTGCATCACATTAAGTTTCAGCTTTCGAATCTCTTGTGTTTGATTTTTAAAACTTCAGAAGGGGTTATTTGTAAGTCATGGCTTTTGGTTAAAAGTGTTTTGGAGTTGGGATTTGGGTTTTCACGAGTGATTCTGGGTTGTTGATCCTCTACTGTTTCATTGTTGTTGTTGGATTCCTGTGCTGCTACTGTTGGCTCTATCGACCCCTCACTTCTTTTGCTTTCCCTATATTTCCAGGTACATGTCTTCTGAATTCTACCTAATGTGAAGTTCAATTTGAAGTTGGAATTAAAAGCAAAGTTAAAATCATGGCGATGGCTCTATCTGTACCTTAGTTGCATGGTGTTTGTGGTTTAGTCACTTGACTCTTCATGTATTCTAACTAGTTGTTGTTTTAAATACTCGAACTCTCATAGCTGTATTTGATTTGAGGACTGTTGGATTGTTGTGTTAAAAATCCAGTCAAGTTCCATGTGTATTAAATTGTTTTAGCTGATACAAGTACTCAGGCTTGGTGATAACTTCATGGTTAATTAGTATTAAAGAAGCTAAGAGCAGAATGATGATGTGAAGTGTGATATTAGAAGGGTTCTGTGAGGGGTGTACAATGGACAAAGGGGGAGTTTGGCAGTACTTTTAGGANGGTTCTGTGAGGGGTGTACAATGGACAAAGGGGAGTTGCATACTTTAGAACCTAGATTAGTTTATTTTCATACATTGTCTAATTGGTCGCATCAATAACAATGTATGAAAATAAACTAATNATCTGAACATCATGTTAGCATTGGTTGTTTAAAACTCTATAGCTTATTCATATAATCCAAACGATGCTAGTTGATTTTTGAGATCATAGAGCTTTTAATATTGTTAAATGTTCTGTTAGTTAAGTAGGTGCAAAAAAGTCTGAATTCACAAATCTGGTGTTGTTTGTCAGTTCTTATTGTATTCTTGGAATTTCTTAAGTGGTTTGTGTTTGGTTTGGGCTGATACGTTTCAGCTTACTGCGAATGGGCCTTCCAGGCTTGTTTTTGACCTTATCACGCCCCAGGCCCAATTTGGAGTCCTGTGATATCAGAAGGATTTAAGTCATTATACTTTTAATTGGCATAGTAAAAGGGGCTTTTGAAAGCATCGTGTGGTATTTTGTTGAACTCGGTATCACGTCCAACCTTTGGGTGACTCTCACGAAATCCAAGTGGCCCAAACATTTTTGTTCAATTAACCAAGTACTTGATATTACTTAACATGGGTTTGCTAGTCATTGGGCTTGAATTTGTTATTAACTAGGAGCAAATTCGAACTCCATCAGACCCGCTTGATTAAGTGCTGCCCTCTACCCATAATTTGGGGTGTGTCATTTTGACCAAATCATCCATAGTCCTCGCCAACACTGTTTCTGTTAGTTATAAAATGATTAATGTTCGTAGAAAAGCCTTTTAGGGCCGTTTAAAACACAATTGTGACTGTGTATACATCCGCGTAACACAATTATGATTCTAAAAACAAAAGCGGAGTATGCGTTCGCACAACTTCGGCCCAAATTCTCTTAATATTAATAAAGCGTTATTAATTGTGGATACATTCGCGTGACATGATTTTTGACGCGCCAAACAAGCAGGTATACGTACGCGTAACCCGTTTCAAGATAATTTTTCTTTTTTAAAAGCGGTAAAAGGTAAAAAACACATAGGTTCTAAAATCAGGAATTAGGCAATTTAATAAGCCAGGTATGATCAAAGCGACCGTGCTAGAACCACGAAACTCGGGAGTGCCTAACACCTTAACAGAATTCCTTACCCGGATTTCTGTGTTTCGCGGACATAAACAGAGTCAAATCTTTCCTCGATTCAGGATTCTAAACCGGTGACTTGGGACACCATAAATCTCCCAAGTGGCGACTCTGAATTTTTTTAATAAAATGAATCCCGTTTCGATTGTCACTTCAAGTTGGAAATAACTCCCTTTTATACCCTTACCGGGGTAGTGAAAAAGGAGGTGTGACATGTATATTTTCAGAATTTTAACTTGATAGAACAATCGTATATGTAGTAGTATGTAATGAATAGTTTCATTGTTCAAGTTCATGTTGTTAGCATTAATAGCAATATAATAATTTTAAGGTTTATAATATGGTTGTTAGTGTTGTAATTTTAGGATTTGCATATTCTGTTACTGCGTGTGAATTATAGCCCGTTGGGCCTCAGCAGGGCCTTAATTTTTTTATATACTCCTGCCAAGTTTTGAGGTTGAATCTGGCCCAAATGGGGGGCCGCCTGGATCATGGCCAGGCCTCTTTGACCTCCAGCTATGTACGTTTTTCTCTTTTGGGCTCAATCTTGAGCCCAACCTTCATCAGCATATAGTCTTTTTCCAAAAACAGCTTGTTGTAAATATCGTAGAATTGGGCCTGGACTTGTTGGCCCACTTGAGATAGGCGACCATCTGCCTGGCTACACTTCTTGGCTCGATTTCAAGCCCAGTTTCCTTTTAAATAGTCTTGAGTTAAGCTCACACTAGAATTGGTTTAAATAATTAAAGTCCCAGCATGTACCCCAAACTTTCTTACAACTAGTGGTTATATATATTAAGTTCACATCAATTTTAGATAAGAATATCATTAAGTGTAATTTCTTAAAATGGATTGAGGTGTGCCATCCATAATTAAATCATCCATGGACCTCACAAATATTATAACTTAGATATCAAAAATGACTTCTCGTAGTTTGCTTTAGGCGCGTTATAATAAATTATCATAGCTTCGGGTACGGTTCCCGTGACGTAGTTGTGATTTGTAATTTCTAAATTCGGGTGTGAATTTCATGTGACCCGACTTCAATTTGCAACAATGTTAAATAAAATAAACATGTCGTGAAACCGCGGGTACATTTCATGTAGCGTGGTTTACGATGTGTCTTCAAATAATCATGAATTTTCCTAAAAACATTAAAAGCGGTTAAAAGGAATAAAATATCATAGGTCTTAAATATGTAAAAATCAGATAATCAGGCCAGTAATGATTGTTAAGCGACCGTGCCAAAACCACGGAACCCGGAAATGCCTAAAACCTTCTTCCGGATTAATAGAATTCCTTACCCGGATTTCTGTGTTTCGCGGACTGTAAAACGGAGTCAAACTTCTTCTATTCGGAATTTTAAACCGGTGACTTGGGACACCATAAATTATCCAAGTGGCGTCTCTGGATTTAATATAAATAATCCCGTTTTGATTGTCACTTAAATTGGAAAAAACTCCCCTATACTGCTTCCGGTGGTAGGAAAAGGGAGGTGTGACAAGCAATATCTTGGAATTCTTGGTGGCCCACTCTCCTTGTACCTGGTGCACAAGCAAATCTGAATCACCGATTACCAGCAGCTCCTGAACGTTCATGTCGATTGACATGTTGAGTCCTAGTGTGCAGGCTTCATATTCTGCCATGTTGTTGGTGTAGGGAAATCTGAGTTTAACAGATACCGGATAATGTTGACCTGTTTCTAATACCAAAACTGCTCCAATGCTCACTCCTTTGAAATTTGCAGCTCCGTCGAAGAACATACTCCAACCGTCGTATGCTTCGGTAATGTCCTCTCCTGCAAATGAAACCTCTTCGTCAAGAAAATACATTTTCAAGGGTTCGTATTCTCCTCCCACCAAATTTTCAGCAAGATGATCTGCCAATGCTTGTCCTTTGACCGCCTTTTGAGTTACGTAGACGATATCAAACTCACTCAACAGTATCTGCCACTTGGCTAGCTTCCCAGTTGGCATGGGTTTCTGAAATATGTACTTCAAAGGGTCCATCCTGGAGATGAGGTATGTGGTGTAGGCACAGAAGTAATGCCTTAATTTCTGAGTTGTCCAGGTCAAAGCACAGCAAGTGCGTTCCAGCAGAGAGTACCGTGCTTCGTAAGGTGTGAACTTCTTACTCAAGTAATATATTGCTTGCTCCTTTCTCCCTGTCTCGTCATGTTGTCCCAGAACACATCCAAAGGCTCCATCCAATACAGATAGATAGAGTAGCAAAGGCCGTCCTGGTTCTGGCGGGACCAGAACTGGTGGTGTGGACAGGCACTCCTTGATCTTGTCAAAAGCTTTTTGACAATCCTCGGTCCAGCTTGTCTCGGCATCTTTCCTCAACATCTTGAAGATGGCTTCACATTTGACTGTGGACTGTGCTATGAATCGACTGATATAGTTGAGACGTCCTAGGAAGCTCATCACGTCCTTTTTGCTCCTAGGTGGTGGTAACTCCTGAATAGCCTTGACTTTAGACGGATCTAGCTCGATCCCTCGACGGATGACAATGAATCCCACTAACTTTCCTGTGGGGACCCCGAATGCACACTTTGCGGGGTTCAGTTTCAAGTTGTACCTCCTTAGTCTGTCGAAGAACTTTCTCAAGTCTGCTATGTGGTCTGTGTCCCTCTTGGATTTGATGATGATGTCGTCCACATACATCTCTATCTCCTTGTGTATCATATCATGGAAGATGGTTGTCATGGCTCTCATGTAGGTAGCCCCAGCATTCTTTAGACCAAATGGCATCGTCTTGTAGCAGTATACTCCCCATGATGTAATAAAAGTTATTTTCTCCACGTCTTCTTCGTCCATCCAGATCTGGTGATAACCCGCGAAGCAATCTACAAAATATTGGAGTTCATGCTTGGCGCAATTATCGATCAGGATGTGTATGTTTGGCAGTGGAAAGTCGTCCTTGGGACTTGCTCTGTTTAAATCTCGATAGTCAACACATACTCTGACTTTCCCATCTTTCTTCGGTACTAGCACAATGTTAGCTAACCAGGTTGGGTACTCCACAACCCTGAGAACTTTCGCTTTGATCTACTTGGTAACTTCCTCCTTGATTTTCAAGCTCATATTTGGTTTGAACTTTCTGAGTTTCTGCTTTACTAGCGGACACATGGGATTAGTAAGCAACTTGTGAGCCACTATGGACGTGCTTAAACCGGTCATGTCATCATATGACCATGCGAAAATGTCCTCATATTCTTTTAAGAAACGGATGTACTCTTCCTTCTCTGTTGGTGACAAGTGAATGCTGATGCGAGTCTCCTTGACGATCTCGGCGTCCCCCAAGTTTACTGCTTTGGTTTCGTCCAGATTGGACTTAGGCTTATTCTCAAAGTTTTCAACTTCCCTGACAACTTCTTCGGGTATCTCATCTTCTTCATCTGAATCACTATTCTCATGTTGCGTTGCCTCATTACATGTCACAGTCACCGGTTCATCAGGAAAAGTAATAATAACCCCGTAGAAAGAAAAAATGTAGAAAATAGTAATGAATAATAAAAGAGCAGATGCATTTGATTAAAATTAAACAACATCCAGACAAGTACGGCTCGATGAATCGAGCATTTATTTTTGAAACAAAGTAAGTCTTTAAAACAAAGTTACTGAAAATCTTAAATGCCTAGAATGGCTATAAAAATAAAATCTGCCAAGCTACCCAGGGACTCGGCGGGCCCGGGATAGTGTGGCGGTCCAGTTCCTGAGAATAGCTCCCTTCTTCACAGTCTGAATAGTGAGGCCTTCTTCCTCCTCCTCCTCAATTATTGCACTGCAGTCCATGTCTTAGTCCTCCAAGAACAGATTCTTCAGCCCAGCTAATGCTTCCTCTTCTGCAGTTCCCCATATTGTATCAGCTTGGTGAAAAGCTTGATCTAGACGTGACACTGGTTGCTCGAGAGGGTAATACGGTCCGTGCCATGGAGGTGACCAATCATTATACTCTTGCCATGTGTACTGATACCCGAGCCCAAAGGTAGTACCATGACCCTTCAGCCATATCGGCTTAGTGATACCCTGGAGATTCTTCCCCAGCCCTTTGCCGGGCTCATACCCAGACCATGCCAGTATGCTCTCTATTTTACTGCTCCACCATTTATCTTTCTCGACGACATTGACACGTTCAATGTGATGATAGGTTTCCCCTCCTAGCCTTCTTCTATTTCCAATAACTGGGATGGTTTGACTGGTGTAAATGGGGTTACTTCCATCTCCGCAAATGATCACCCCCTGACGATTCCATTCGAATTTCACAGCTTGATGTAGTGTGGATGCCACAGCCCCAGCGGCATGGATCCATGGTCGGCCCAACAGAAGATTGTACGAAGCCGGTATGTCGAGTACCTGAAACTCGACGTCGAACCAAGTTGGACCCATCTGCAAACACAAGTTAATTTCCCCAATCGTGGCCCTTTGAGACCCATCAAAAGCTTTCACATTCATGCTTCCTGCCCGTATTTCATGAAAACCTTTGTCCAATCTTTTCAGAGTGTCCAACGGACAAATATTGAGGCTTGAACCTCCGTCAACCAAGACCCTGGCAATGAATTTGTCTTCAAATTGCACTGTGACATGCAATGCTCGATTGTGATTCAACCCCTCAGGCGGTAGCTCATCTTCGTGGAAGATGATCTTATGACTTTCCAGTACCTGCCTTACCATATTGGCTATCTCTCCGCCGGTGATGTTGTTGGGTACATAAGCTTCACTCATCACTTTCATTAAAGCGTTCTTATGCGCCTCTGAATTTTGCAACAGTGACAGGATGGATATCTGAGCTGGGGTTTTGTTCAAATGATCAATGACGGAATATTCCCTTGCTTGTACTTTCCTCCAAAGGTCATCTGGCCCTGTTTCAATGACATGCTGTTTGGTAGTGGCATCCTTACTTGGTCCTCCCAAATGTTCAGGTGTATAGACTCTTCCAGTCCTTGTCATTCCTTGTGCAACATCGGATTCCTCTACCTTTACCTTCCCTTTTCGCCGAGCTTCGGCAACGTAATCCCAAGGTATTGCTTTTGAGTGGAAAGGAGGTGTGGTTGATACTTTCACTATGAAAGGTGTGACCACTTCTACTTCAAACGGAGCAGGGGTGGCCGCAGGCGAAGCCACCTCTACCTCAAATGGAACTGATGCAGCTACCTTAACCTCGATTGGTGGCTGAGTGTGTACTACAATATGAGTAAGTGTGACTGAGGGTTTAAAGTCATCGCCCTCTTGAATAATCCCAATCGACCCCTCAGGGTCCCATTCGTCGTTCGTCTCTATCACATGTACCCCACCACCTCTATGATCAGGGAGGGGGTTGTTGCGGACATTGGGTGCGGCTTCCTTCGCCTGTATGACCTTGTTGTCAATTAGCATCTGGATCTTATCTTTCATGGTTTGACACTCATCAGTTGTGTGCCCCTTCATACCGGAATGGTACGCACACATTTTGTTTGGATTGACCCATTGGGAGGGATTTTCTAATGCCACGGCGGGAACAGGAGTGATGTAACCCGCGGCTTTCAACCTCTCATACAACTGGTCGATGGGTTCAGCAATGGCGGTGTATTGTCTTGGTGGCTTGCGGTTGAAATTGGGTCTTGGATAATTTTGGTGAGTCGGTGTGACTGGAAATGGGACGGTTGGGAGTTATAGGTGTGATGGACAACGACTGGTTGGGAATATCTGGGAGATGAGGGTTGATATGTAGGCGGTGATGCTTGGTATGTGGGTGGAGGTGTTTGATATGTTGGTGGAGGTGTTTGATATGTGGGTGGAGGTGTTTGATAGGTAAGTGGAGATTTCGGGCCCTGAGCCACCATTACTGCCGCAACGTCTCTCTTCTTTGATATGCCGCCTGATTGTAATGCCTTATTTGTGGCCTGTAGTACCTCAAAATCCGTTACCATCCCGCTTTTGATTCCTTCTTCAATTCTTTCTCCGAGTTTCATGATATCAGAGAATTTATGATTCTCAATAACCATCAATCTTTCATAATACTACGGATATGTGCTCTGACGAAGAACTTGTTCATCTGTTCCTCGTCCAAAGATGGCCTGACTTTGGCCGCTTCCGACCTCCTACGAGTAGCATATTCGCGGAAGGTCTCGGTGGGTTTCTTCTTGAGATTCTGTATGTAGAAACATCGGGTGCGTTTTTGTGTTGAACCTGAATCGGTCCATGAATTTTGATGTCATACTTACCCAATTGGACCATTTCTTGGGATCCTGGCTGATGTACCAGGACACAGCATCACCGGTAAGACTTCTCATAAAGAGTTTCATCCGGATCTTTTCGTCTTTTCCGACCCCGACAAGCTTGTCACAAGAGGTTCTCAGATGAACCCTGGGATCACCTGTACCATCAAACATCTCGAACTTGGGAGGTTTGTACCCCTTTGGCAGTTCTACATCTGGCTTTATACATAGGTCTTCATAGTTCAACCTTTCTATTCCTTTGCCGCCTTCGACACCTGAACTCGACTCGTCAACTTCTTGAGTTCTTCAGCCATGTTTTTAATAAGCAGGTCCTTCTCGGAGGATTCTGGTGTATAGGCNTAATAAAAAAGGAGAAATAAATTGATTTGGAGCCTTTTAAAAACTATAGAAAAATTATAAAAATACTTATGCATGCTTATTACTGCATATATACTATGTATTAAAAATATGTGGAAAAATTGGGTATCAACACACACTGCATTCATCCTTTTTCCGTCTATGAGGGCTAGCTGCTCATATGATTCTCAGAGAAGGGATCTCCACTTTAGCGGGAATAACAGCTTCAGTACCATAAACCAGTAAGTAGGGAGTTGCCCCGATTGATGTGAGGACTGTGGTACGATATCCCAATAACGCGAATGGCAGCTTCTTGTGCCATTGTTTGTGCTTTTCTACCATCTTTCTCAGTATCTTCTTGATATTCTTGTTAGCGGCTTCTACAGCTCCGTTCATCTGGGGTCTATAGGCTGTGGAATTCTTGCGCTTGATTTTGAAAGTCTCACACATGTTCTTCATCAGATCACTGTTGAGATTGGAGGCATTGTCAGTGATGATTGATTCTGGAACTCCAAACCGGGAAACAATCCAGTCGCAGACAAAATGTGCTACGACCTTCTTAGTTACCGCCTTGTAAGATGCTGCTTCGACCCATTTGATGAAGTAATCAATAGCTACCAAGATGAACCGATGCCCATTAGAGGCGGTGGGCTCAATTGGACCAATGACATCCATTCCCCAGGCCACGAATAGCCAAGGTGAGCTTGCTCCATTGAGCTCATTTGGCGGCACTTTTATCATATCGGCATGTACTTGACATTGGTAGCATTTTCGGACATACTGGACGCAATCTGTCTCCATGGTCATCCAAAAATAACCGGCTCTAAGTATCTTCTTGGCCAAGACAAAGCCATTCACATGCGGGCCGTAGGTCCCAGCATGTATCTCCTCAAATCAGGAGTTCTACTATACAAGGTTCCTCCGTTGTGGAAGAAATTGTTGGACAACCTCCAAAGCGTACGTTTCTGAGTATGATTTGCATGCTCCAGATATTCTCCCTTTGCCAAATATTCTTTGATATCGTGAAACCAAGGCTTCCCGTCTGTTTCTTCTTCAATATGGGCACAATACGCTGACTAGATATGGATCCTTACTGGGATGGGATCGATGAAGTCTTGTCGGGATGCAGTATCATGGATTACAAAGTGGCCAATGCATCGACAAACTCGTTCTGAATCCTGGGAACATGCCGAAACTCTATCTTCGTGAACCTCTTTCACAATTCCCGCACATGGTGCAGATATGGAAATATCTTGGAATTCTTGGTGGCCCATTCTCCTTGTACCTGGTGCACAAGCAAATCTGAATCACCGATTACAAGCAGCTCCTGAATAGTCATGTCGATTGCCATGTTGAGCCCTAGTATGCAGGCTTCATACTCTGCCATGTTGTTGGTGCAGGGAAATTTGAGTTTAGTAGATACCGAATAATGTTGGCCAGTTTCCGATACCAAGATGGCTCCAATGCCGACTCCCATGAAATTTGCCGCTCCGTCAAAGAATATTCTCCAACCATCGTAGGACTCAGCAATATCTTCTCCTATGAATAGCACCTCTTCATCGAGAAAATACGTTTTCAAGTGTTCGTATTCTTCTTCCATGGGGTTCTCAGCAAGATGATCTGCCAGTGCCTGTCCCTTGACTACTTTCTGAGTCACATAAACAATGTCGAACTCGCTCAACAAGATTTGCCACTTAGATAGATTGCTAGTGGGCATGGGTTTCTGAAAGATATATTTCAAGGGATCCATCCTTGATATGAGGTATGTTGTGTAGGCACAGAAGTAATGCCTCAGCTTCTGAACTATCCAAGTCAGAGCACAGCAGGTACGTTCCAGTAGAGAGTACCGCGCTTCATATGTAGTGAACTTCTTACTCAGGTAATAGATAGCTTGTTCCTTTCTCCCTATTTCGTCATGCTGCCCTAGAACGCAGCCGAAAGCTCCATCTAATACTGCAAGGTAGAGTAGCAATGGTCTACCTGGCACTGGTGGGACCAAGACTGGTGGTGTTGATAAGTACTCCTTGATCTTGTCGAAAGCCTTTTAACAATCTTTGGTCCAACTAGTTGCAGCATCTTTCTTCAATATCTTGAAAATCGGCTCACGTATAACTGTGGACTGGGCTATGAACCGGCTGATGTAGTTTAGCCGTCCTAGAAAACTCATTACATCTTTCTTACTCCTCGGCGGTGGCAGCTCCTGGATGGCTTTGACTTTTGACGGATCCAATTCTATCCCTTGGCAGCTGATGATGAACCCAAGTAACTTTTCGGTAATAACCCCGAATGCACATTTTACGGGGTTTAGTTTCAGGTTGTATTTCCGCGGTCTGTCGAAAAACTTCCTTAAATCGGCTATATGATCTGTGGCTTTCTTGGATTTGATGATGACGTCGTCCACATATACCTCGATCTCCTTATGTATCATGTCATGAAAAATGGTAGTCATAGCCCTCATGTAGGTGGCCCCAGCATTCTTTAGACCGAATGGCATCATCTTATAACAGTATACTCCCCATGGTGCAATGAAAGTCGTTTTCTCGGCGTCCTCTTCGTCCATCCAGATCTGATGGTAACCGGCAAAGCAATCCACAAACTACTAGAGTTCATGCTTGGCACAATTATCGATTAGGATGTGTATGTTTGGAAGTGGGAAATCATCCTTTGGACTGGCCCTGTTGAGATCCCGATAATCAACACAGATCCTGACCTTCCCATCCTTCTTTAGAACTAGCATGATGTTGGCTAGCCAAGTTGGGTATTCAACCACCCTGAGGACCTTGGCCTTGATTTGCTTAGTAACCTCCTCCTTGATTTTCAGACTCATGTCAGGCTTGAATTTCCTGAGTTCCTGCTTCACTGGTGGACACGTTGGGTTTGTGGGCAACTTGTGAGCCACAATGGATGTACTTAACCCGGTCATATCATCGTATGACCATGCAAAGATGTCCTCATACCCTTTCAAGCACGGTGTGTACTCTTCTTTTTCAGATGGCGACAAGTGGATGCAGATACGGGTTTCCTTGATAGTTTCAGAATCTCCCAAGTTGATTATTTCTGTTTCGTCCAGATTGGACTTAGGCTTGTTCTCAAAGTCTTCTACTTCTCTGACAATTTCCTCGGGTATGACATCTTCTTCTTCCGAATCACTATCCTTTTGTTGCATCGTCTCATTACATGTCACAGTTGTTGGTTCATCGAGACAGGAAATGGTAATGCTGTATAGACAAAGATATGAGAGAAAAATGGTAATAATAAATATTGATTTATTGAAGCATAAAAGCGATTTTCAATAATTTAAACAACGTTTTCGGAACATTGGAAATATTATTTAAAACAAAATGTCATAAAGGGAAATCATTTTTCTTAGAAAATAAACAAAACATTGTTGTTCAGCCTTGCTACCCCGGGACTCGTCGGGCCCTGGATGGTCTGACAGTCCAATTCTTGAGGAATGATCCTTTCTCCACAGCCCGGATGGTAGGGCCTTCCTCCTCCTCCTCCTCAATAATTACACAACAGTCCATGTCCTCATCCTCCAAGAACAGGATCCTTAAGGCTGCCAGTGCTTCTTCCTCCTCCGATCCCCATATGATGTCGGCCTGTTGGAAGGTCTGACTAAAGTGCGGTATAGGCTGCTCCAATGGATAGTACGTACCACGCCATGGTGGTGACCAATTTCTGTACTCTTTCCAAGTGTATCGGTATCCCAAGCCAAAAGTAGTGCCATGACGCTTCGGCTGTATTGGCTTGGAAATGCCCTAAAGATTTTTGCCAAGACCTTTGCCAGGCTCATACTCTCTCCAGTTCATCATGCTTTCTATCTTGCTATCCCACCACTTATCTTTGTCGATTGCATTGACCCGCTCGATATGATGATAAGTTTCTCCGCCTAGCTTTCTCCTATTCTCGACCATCGGAATAGTCTAACGGGTGTAAATGGGGTTGCTCCCATCTCCATGGATAATCACCTCGTGATGGTTCCACTCAAACTTCACTACCTGATGCAAAGATGATACCACAGCCCCAGCGGCGTGTATCCATGGTCGTCCCAACAACAGATTGTAGGATGCAGATATGTCCAGCACCTGAAACTCAACATCAAACCACGTTGGCCCCATCTGCAGACAGAGATTAATTTCCCCGATGGTAGCTCTCTAAGACCCATCAAATGCCTTCACTTTCATGGTCCCTTCTCGTATCTCGTATAGGCCTTTGCCCAACCTTTTTAGTGTTGTCAATGGGCAAATATTGAGACTGGATCCTCCATCGATTAGGACCCTGGTAATGAAGTAGTCTTCGTATTGCACTGTGATATGCAGTGCCTTATTGTGACTCAAACCCTCAGGTGGCAACTTATCCTCGTGGAAAGTGATTTTGTGACTCTCCAGTACCTGTCCCACCATGTTAGCCATTTCTCCGCTTGTGATGTTATTGGACACATATGCTTCATTCAATACTTTCATCAGAGCGTTCCTGTGTGCTTCTAAATTCTGTAGCAGCGACAAGATAGATATTTGAGCAGGAGTTTTGTTCAGATGATCGATGACTGAATACTCCCTTGCTTGTACTTTCATCCAGAGGTCATCTGGACCTGTTTCAATAATGGGAGGTCTGTTAGAGGCCTGTTTATTGGACTCTCCCAAATGCTCGGGTGTATAGACCCTTCCANAATTAAACCGATTCAGAATCTATAAACATGAGTTAAACTGATTTTTTTTAGATCTAACTAAACTGGTTTTAGGTCCTATAAGCATGATTTCTAATTAAACATAAGGTGAAGCAAGCAGAATTTGTTTGACCCAAGTGAAATCCTATAGGCATGATTTCTATTAAAGCTGATTTTAACTCCTATAGGCATGGTATCTAATTAGAAACTGATTTTGATCTTATGAGCATGATGTCTAATTATATGAAAGTAAAGCAAGCATAATTCATTGAAACCAAAGCAGATCCTATAGGCATGTCACCTAACAAACACCTTTGAATCGAAATGGACCCTATAGGCATGTTATCTACCCAATTGTACCCACAGTATGCGACTACCCACCCTTTTTCACTAATCTCCCCAATATTTGTTTACGAATAATTATTATAGACCAAGAACTGAATAAATTACATAAGTATAAATGTACATTAATCTATAGGAAGCCTGAAGTAGGCCCAAAATGATTTCCAAGCTTTCAGTAGCCTCAAATGCCCCCAAAGTTCCATAGCCAATTCATGTCTAGGTGTGTCAGAGTTCCCTAAGGACCCCAAGGATCCCGAGCAGTGCTCACACCCAGACTTTCCTCAAGTAAGAACTGATTTATGTGCAGTGTGGAAGTGCCAGTCCTGATATGCCAGAGTTCAAAGAGATCTCAATGGTCTCAAAGCAGTACACATATTAGAGGGGCATGACTTAGCAATCTAAGAGTAATGTGGGAGTGCATAATGATTTGAAAGAGTTTGGTAAACAGTAGCAAATGGGGCCTTGGGAGTAAAAGATTTTTTGAAATTCATACTAGTTAAGGTGGAAAACAGTTTGAGAAAACATGAAGAACATTTTTGAGATTAGAGAGCAAGTCACAGAACACACAGTTTTAGAAACATTTTGGGCAACCAGACTTCTCACATGGAGGAAGGGGCAGGGGACACATATGACTGCACCTTAGTGATAGCAAACAAATACACAGATTCCTCAAGAAGTTGTGGGATTGACAAGTTAGTCACAGAGATTGCAGCAAAGATATGTTGAGAACACATAGGTATTAGACATGACCAATACACACAACTAGAGTGCCTTTGAAATGGCTGGATGTCTTAACAAGATTTCATTAGTGAAGTAGAGTAGGTAAGACTTAGATGAGCAAACTAGACAAGTACTTCATGAAGCATTCAAAGTCTAGAAATACACATAGAGCAAGCAGGATGTAGACATGCTGGGTGATATAGTAAACAAATCATGCAGCTTGGACATACTGGTGAACAAATAAGGTTCATGCAATTATCTAAAAGCAGGATTAAACAGTAAACAGATCCTGAGGGGTAAATATACTACTCATAGCCTTTTAACAGAACAAATTCCAATCGTGCTAAGTGATATAGTAATCTAGGCATGTTGATTATATATTGAGCACATGACAGTAGAATAGTAAATAGAACTGGAAATCATAACTAATGAACTGCAGCAACAAAGGAAACACATAGTTTTGGAATGGGAATTGAATCAGGACATACCAGTTAAGGAGAGAATACAGAGTATAGAGCAGAGATTGGCGCAAATAGCCAGCCTTGGCTTACAGCCGGCTAGATTAGCAAGAATTACAAGTAACAGAAGAGAATAGAGAGCCTTAGAGAGTGAGAGTATAGATGAACCAGTCTTCTTCCAGAAGTGAGAATAGGTAAAGGCATATATAGTAATCAAGAGTTAACAAAATAAGGTAAAGAATCAATCATGTAGCAATTAGGGAAATTTACAGAATCAGTCACACACATGAAATCAGTAAAGTCTTCCCCTTAATCAAGGGGTAATCAATCAACGGTAAAAGCAGGATAGATATTTAAGGAAAGAAATCAAGTAAGACTTATATACAGAGTAGGTAATTAGGGGTGAATGAACAGGGGTCCAATTAAGGAAATAGTTAGTAAGAATCAGCAAGTAACATCGTTGATTCAAATAAGGCAAGAGAAGACTAATTAAGGCAAGAAGTTCAATCATACTGAGTAAAGAAGTAAGAATCAAGAATTTTGTTAGGGAAAAGGGTTCAATTCAAACCGAAAATAAGAACTTCGGAATAATCAAGGGTTTAACTAAGGAGAAAATCACGTAAAGAGTCAGCAAATATCGCAGACAACTCAAATAAAGCAAGAAAATAATAGTCAGAATGAACATAGACATATAAAATCAGTAGAAAAGTTGAACCAAGAACTTAATAGAGGCATATTAGGATAAAAATCACAAGACATCGAATTATTCTAAAGAAAAATCACAGGAACCAAAGCATGGGACAAAGTCAGTACACAAGTAACCTAGACAAACTCAGAACACAAACAATAATGGCGAAAAATTAGGGTTTTCAGCATAAACAAGTTAGGATTAGAGCAAACCCTACGAAATCGGTTATAACACATATGAAATAGAAGATTAAACACCCAAAACTATCAAAATTTTTGGAAAAAGAACTTTCGGAAACCCTAGTTTAAAAAAAATGGAAAACCATTCGAAAATCAGAAGGTTCTTGTTAAAAAAAATCAGGAGATTCTTGTAAAACTCATACAAAATAGGTTTGATCTATCTCAGATCTTGCACAGATCTGAGAAGTCCAAAGGACAAAAATTAGGGTTTCGAGAAGAACAATACAGAGATGAAGAAGTAGGCTTAGAAAACCATAGATCATAGGCGATATAGGAAGATCTTACTCAGAATCGAATCGGAGCAGCCTGAAATAGGCGAGCAAAGACCAAAGGTGTAAGCAAACTAACCCTGGTCCCTTGAGGACCCCGGAGATGGTGATAATAGTACAGGAGAGGCCATTAGAGGCCTGGAGGTGGTGAGAAACCACCATGAATAGCCATCGATGAGTGCTGGTGAGGATGGATTAGGGTTAGGTTTTGAGAGCATTGGAGAGGGAAGGGATTTCAGGGCGGCTGTGTGGGTGAGAATGACCGGGTTTGGGGGGTCGTTTGGTTAAAAAAGGAAAGGGTTAATTGTGGCCGTTGATCTCTATGATCAAGGATCGAGATTGAAAGAGTTTGGGGCCTGGTCGGGCATTAAGGTTGGGCTGGGTAGGTTTAAGTTAAAATTGGGCTGGGTATTGGGTCAAATTAGGATCAGAATTGTATAGGAAATAGGGCCAGATTTTAAATATCCAATTTTAATAACTAAATAATTTATAAAAAATAATAAATAAGTACCAAAAATATCTTTGTGCACTAAAATGATTTAAAATAGTTATTTAATATTTTAAAATATAGAAGATCATTTTATGCATAAATAGTATAATTATACATTAGTATGAGCTATTATTGCAAAGATGTGCAATTTAGCTTAAAAAATATAAATATAATTACAAAAAATGCACAAAAAATATTTAAACACTATGTTGGCATAAATAATGAATCTAGATGGCTAAATCATTACAAAAGTAGTAGGGAGGATAANAAGTCCCAGTGGTACAGCGTCGGTGCTGAAAAGCGGTGTGGTTGATATTGTCACTGTAAATGGTGTGGCTACTTTCACCTCAAATAGAATAGGTGCAACTGCAGGGGGTGCTACCTCAACTTCAAATGGGGCTGATGCTGTTACCTCGACCTCCATTGGTGGCTGCACCTGCACTATAATGGGGTTGAGGGTGACTGCGGGTTTCTTGGGGTCGTCACCCTCTTTGATAAGTCCGATTGATCCCTTCGGATCCCATTCTTCATCCATCTCTATCACATTGACACCTTCACCCCTGTGATCTGGGAGGGGGTTATTGCGGACATCATGCGTGGCCTTCTTTGCCTGGATGATCTTATTGTCAATCAAAGCCTGGATTTTGTCCTTCAATGTGCGACATTCATCGATGGTGTGCCCTTTCATTCCCGAATGGTACGCACAAGTTTTATTTGGGTTAACCCATTGGGATGAGTTCTCCGTGGCCACAACAGGGATGGGAGTGACGTAACCAGCAGCCTTCAACCTTTCATATAGCTGGTCGATGGGTTCAGCAATGGCAGTGTATTTTTTGGGTGGTCTGCTGTCAACATTAGGTCACGGTCTTGGGTAGTTTTGACGAGTTGGAGGTGACTGAAAGTGAGATGGTTGGGAATTATAGGTATGATAGGCAGTGGCTGGTTGGGAATATCTGGGGGACGAGGGTTGATATGTAGGTGGAGGTGACGGTTGATAGGTGGGTGGAGGTGCTTGATACGTGGGTGGAGGTGCTTGATATGCAAGTGAGGAGGTTCGGTATACGAATGGAGTTTTGGGTCCTTGGGCGACCATCACTGCTCCCACGTCCTTCTTCTTAGATATACCCCCTGATTGCAATGCTTTATTAGTGGCCTGCAATGCCTCAAAGTTCTTTACCATCCCGCGTTTGATGATATTAGAGAACTTATGGTTTTCAATAACCATCAATCTTTCATAATATTGTGGATCCTGTGCTCTGACGAAGAACTTGTTCATTTGTTCCTCGTCCAATGCTGGCCTGACTTTGGCCGCTTCTGACCTCCAACGAGTAGCGTACTCGCGGAATGTTTCGGTGGGCTTCTTCTTAAGGTTCTGAATGTAGAAGACATCTGGTGCATTCTCTGTGTTGAACCTGAACCGGTCCATGAAATCAGACGCCATACTCACCCAATTGGGCCATTTCTTAGGATCCTGGCTGATGTACCAAGACAAAGCATCTCCCGTAAGACTCCTCATAAAAAGCTTCATCCGGATCTTTTCATCTTTTTCGACCCCGACAAGCTTGTCATAATAGGTCCTTAGATGAACCCTGGGATCACCTGTATCGTCAAACATCTTGAACTTGGGAGGCTTGTAACCCTCTGGCAGTTCTACATCCGGCTGTATGCATAGGTCTTCATAGTTCAGACCTTCTATCCCCTTGCCTCCTTCTACGCCTTGAACTCGGCTGGTCAACTTCTTGAGCTCCTCGGCCAGGTTCTTAATGAGCATGTCCTTCTCAACAGATTCCGGTGCATAGGAGATGGGTTGAGTGGAGTGAGGTAGGGTCTCCACATATATAGGGTTGTTTTGGTGACCTGGAATTTGAGTATAGTGGTGATCATTGGTGGAATTCTGGGGTTCAGGAATGACTGGTGGAGTATGGTAGGTGTTTGGCTGGTATTGTGGTGGGATAGTTTGATTTTGTAGGGAAGTTGTATAATGGTGAGGTACGAGTGGATTTTGTGGGCGCTTGTTGGGTGTGTTTTGAGGTGGTGCGGGATACTGAGTGTTTGGATGGCTGATGTGTGGGACACTGAGTGAGAAGGATAGGTTTGCCACATTCCGGACATGCTCAAGCTCACCCTGGATTTCCAGTATTTTCTGTTCGAGCCGTGAAACGGCTTCATTTGGGGCCTGAGTACCCCGACCATCAGAAGTTTCTGCATGTTCAACATGTGTGTTGTTTTCCTTTATGGCGCCGTTCAAATCTTCCATTTTTGCTTTTTCCTTGCCTTTTGGTGGACTAGGAGGAGGAGAAGGTGGAGGGCCCCTGGATCTTGTGTGATAAGCTGATGATGCCAGTATGCACGAACCAACCTTGGGGAATGGGAATAATCAAAAGAAAGAAAGAAAAACAAAAGGTAGCCAAGTCAGTAATGATTCTGAAAAGTTTGCAGTACTTAAACACATATTGCGGGAATATAAATTCGCGTCCTAATTTGGGAGCCCCGTTGTGCCCGAGGTAGGCCTAGAGAAAAATAAATTTGGAGAAATTTAGTGCCTATAATCGCCTCATTTCATTAATGCAAAAATAGACGACCCAAAACGATACTAAATAAAATAATGTCACTAATGGCACTTGGCCTTATTACATTTGAAAAGCAAGTAAACCTAATCTATTTGGTCCCAGAAGGACCTTCTCCAAACTGGATGCTCTTGTCGATCAATTCCCCCAGTTCGCGCAGGTTCAGCAGTAAGAATGCCCTTGCCAAATGCACTCCTTCGTTTCCCTCAGCATTCTGGCAATCGGTGACTCTCTTCCTCATTTTCCCTTCCAGTTCCATTAGACTATACTCCAGATTCTCCAACCTTTTGCTGGATTTAACAACCCTCTCTTTCCACTCATTGATCATTTCCATGTTGGCCTTATGCTGCTCCACAGCTTCAGACTCACGAATTCTCTTGCGCAATTTGTTGTACTTTACCTGTGCTTCGGCAACTTCGTCTATAACCCTGTTTCCTGGACCAACCCTTGGCTCGAAGATCCCCGCTATGTTATCATCCAACCATGAGGGGTAAAAGTATGTATGACCCGCATGATATCGATCCGGCTCGATGGCATCCTTTTCCACGATAATCTTCGAGCTCCACATGTGTTGTGCTTCATTCTTATATGGGATGGCATCACCCTGAAAATCGGCTATGAAGTGACTCATCTTAGCGACTCGCGGTACGACTTATCTCCTGACTGCCTGTCTCACAACCCTGAGGGGAGCATAAGGGTATATGCCCCTTAACCCAATCTGTACCAAGTGGGGAACATCCCTGGATCTGATGATGAACTCGTCGGTAGGGAACCATTCAAATATCCATTGAACCTGTTCCTCAGTCAGATTGTTGAAAAACTGCACCCATCCTATAGCGTTCTTTGGTTCAGCAAACATGTCCGGAATATATGTCATTTTCTTGGGATGGTGGAAGGCGATATGATCATTCCACGGTCTTCGTGGAAACTCTTGACGGTATTGACCCCTTTGGAGATGTTCTATCAGCCAAACTTGCAGCAGCAAATTGCAACCCTCGAAGAATCTGAACCCCTTGTGACAGCGTTCCAAGGCCCAGTACATATCTGCGATGATCATAGGGATAATGGTATATGTCCGCCCCTGAATCCCGTCCATCATAGTTTTGGCCACCATGGCCATCCAGGTGTGGATTCTGTCCCCTTGGATCGGGAACACTAGCATGCCCAAGAAACACACAACGAACACGAAGACCCTACGATGAATCCAACCCAAAGAGGTGATGGAGAATTCATCATCGAAGATACGGTAAGACTTGATGTGACCGCATCGCTCATAGAGGAAATCGAAAGGTACATAAGAGTTTTTCAGGCACTCCAAGTCATCATTCTTCTTTAACCCCTAGTGGTGCGGTTTTCTGGTGCCAACAAACCAGGGCTATCCCAAGGTAGCCCAGTAAATCCCCCTATTCCTTCCAAAAGAGGCATCATTTTTATGTTTCTGAAGCGGAACATAGCCCTTTCTTTGTCCCAGAACATGGCGGCAACCTTGATCAACATTTTGTTTGGCTGAAGATCCAACAAAGAAGGCAATTCACTAGGACTCGTTTCACCTGACTTTGGTCACTTAAAGGAAGATCCCTCCACCAATCTAGCAAATGTGAAGGCATGTTACTGACCATGCCAAACCGGGGAACTTCGTGCCTCATTTCTGCAAAACAAAAGATGGTTAGGACCTTTCCCCCTCCAAGGTCGTCTATTTATACAATAATGATTAGTATATTGGCACTTATTTCTTAAAATTAATGCACAAAATTGTGGTTGCATCCGTTGGGATTATGGAAACCCGATGGACTTTGGGTGAGGCTTGTCTTAAAGGGTTATTATGCGGACAACATATTAACCCGGCTAGGTTTGACCATGATGTATGCACAATTGATCAGAGTAGGGTTACTATAGAGGTCTAGACTGAGACCCTCAAGCGGACAACTTGAGGGGGAAAGGCACGGAACCGTCGAACGCACCGCTGATCGACTAGTTTTACCGCAAATACGTCTTTCCAAATTTAAAGGGGTGATATATAGGAAGAGCGCAAACACTCATCAAGCGTTGCTATAGGATTTATTACGCACGAGTGAAATATGATGTTGAGCATGATTTATGCAACAATAAATAGCATGGTGTCAAGTATTTGTATGTTAAAAATGATAAATACGGTATTTAAATAATGGGAAGACAGTTACAAAGGAAAACAAGGAAACAAGTCAGTTTCAGGCAATAAAAGAAATCATAAATATTTGAGAAATAAGCAATTAGATCCAAATAAGGGGGAAGGGAAAGGTTGTATCAAAATAAAGCATGCTTGGGATTAATTCACAAAAATAAGTTCGTTATGGTAAGAACCTAAAATATCCCCAGCAGAGTCGCCATGCTGTCGCGCCCCTTTTTTCCTCGCGGAGTCCGGGTTTCGACATTCATTGGGAGCAACTCATTTCCTTTNCTTCATTATTGTATTGTACATACTTAGCTAGTAGTATACTTGTTAGTTGGTCAATTAGTCAATGTATATATATACACTTGTACAGTTGAGTAAATCAGATGAGAGTTCACATTTTATACAAAAATATCTTTGTGTTTAACTGTTCTCCACTTCTTCTTCTTCTCTCTTCCCAGAATCAGTTAGAGACCTCGCTTTTGGGCGATTGTCGCGCCCCCTTTTTCCTTGCGGAGTTCGGGTTTCGACATTCATGGGGGAACAACTCATTTCCTTTTGGGAATTGGGTATTTGAGTTTGAAGAGTCGCAACCTAACGGATTAGGGTGCGTTAGGGCACCTAGAGTTGATAACTCATAAAACCGGTTTGCATTACCAGAGACTTGGGTAAGGGCTCAAAATAACCTTGAGGGGAAGGTGTTAGGCACCCCTCGCGGTCCACAACGGTGGGTCCCGGCCGAACTTGATTTATGTGAATTATTCATTTAACAAATAGATAGTCTAAGCACACATATAAGATAGAGAAAATTTGACCGATAAGCAGTCTAAGAACATATGTACGACAAAGGAATTTTAACAAATAAGCAATCTAAGCACACATATGTAAATAAGATGAGGGAGGTCCTAGGTTTGTTGGCCTATAGGATCACTTCTGTACAATACCCGGTAAGCCTTCCTCAAATTGAGGGGTTACACATGGCATTAGCGTACAGGTCATCATATCCTTTACTACCCAATTACCCTCCCCTTGGTCATAGCCTAAAGCGTTCTAACAACCTTAAGATGTATCCTATGCGTGCATTACCCGTCCCTTTGCTTATATAGTCCCGGAGGTATTTAGGATTCCTAGTTAAGGTGGATCTGGACTCTCCTACAGTGATTAAAAGGAGAAAATTCTAGGCGACAACCAAAAAAGTTAGGACTGTCAAGTAAAGAACAATAAAGGGGGCTCACATTTTACCTCCACAAATAGAACAAACAAATGCACGTCTCAGGCAGCAGTGTTTTAGACATTTGAAAAGAGTCCTAATGACAGGATATCTAGGTGAGCACAAATCAGAACATATGCAAAGCTTTATTAAAGTAGGAACCAATACCTAATCAGTTTGCCTACTGATTTTAGAGTTAACAGAAGCGCAACTTTTGCTGTTTACAGGATTTTAATCGTCCTACAGGCTTGCCTAGGCGTGTATCAATGACATCCTATGAGCATGATATCTAGTCGTTATTCAGAAGAATAATGAAACAGTAAACAATTTCAGGCAGTTTAGGTCCTATAGGCATGCTGTCTAGGTACAATGATGGATTTTAAACAACGGAAACTAAATGCAGCAATTTTAAAGGAGGATTGGCATGCAGAGACTGATTTTAAGACCACAAGCGTAGTTTTCAGAATGTAAGATTAATTTTACCCTATAGGCATGGTTTCTAAATATTGAACATGCTGAACCTATTTACCATGACTCCTAAGTGCAGAAATTGATTTTTTTTTTACCTATAGGCATGATATCTAAAAGTGCAAGACTGATTTTTTAACCTATAGGCATGGTATTTAGAAGTATGTGAAACAATCAAACAACGCAATGATTTCCGATTGCAAAAGTTGGTTTGAACCCTATAGACATGATCTCTGTAATGCATACAAGTGATGAACATTGCAAGGTCCTATAGATATTGTTTCTAGGAATGTAAACACTGATTTAAATCCTATAGGCATGATATCTACCCATTCCCCAACAAAATGTTCATAATAATCCCTCCCAGTTTACTAATTTCCCCAATATCTGTTTACAAAGTAAATAATATTACAAACCAACTGTAGAATGAATTATAGGAATGATAACAGTATATTATAGGGAGCCTGGATAGGCCCAAGCAAAACCTGGGGAACCAGGCCTTCAAACAGTCTCGATTGCCACATCTCATAGTGCCAGGGAAGGTGTCTTAGTGTGTCAAAGTTCCCAAGGGCCTCCAGGACCCAGGGCAATGCTCACACCAAGGCCTCCTTAAAGGCCAAACAACTTGTGCAGTGTGGAATAGCCAGCTCCAGTGTGTCAAAGTTCAGAGGAGCCTCATGGACTCCAAAGCAATGCTCACACTGGAGGGGCAGGAACTTAAGTATTCTAGGAATTGAAGTGATAGAGATTTGCAAGAATAATTTTGAGGAAAAAGCAGTTTCAGACTTTCAGGAAATCAGAAATAAACAGAAGCATTCAGTTCCTGGAACCTAGGCAAAGGTTCCAGCCAAACAAGCAACATTCAGAAATAGGATTACTTAAACTTATTGGCTTTTATTAAGTGACCAAACAAAGAAGCAAGACATGCTGAAAATCAAGTAGCCATATGTAAGGGGTAATAGGGATTGGGGAGCAAAGTATCCAGATAGGGGGGGTCAGGCTTATTAGGGGAGTAGGCAAGACATAGATCTAATTTTAGACATAAGTAAACATGCAAACTTGTTGAAGGCAGAACACATAGTTCTAATTAGAAAACAGGAGTCAACATGCTATTGTGGTAAACACATGTATTGGCCAGGAGTGGACATAAACACATAGATTGAACATTAATAAACATGTTAGGAAACATATAGTCAGACATGCTATTGAATAGAAGCAACCACGTAGATTGGACAGAAACAGTCATGCTAGCAAACACATGGATTAAACAGGGGTAAGCATACTGGTAAACACATGGATTTAAACAAAATTAAACATGCTGATGAACATACAAATTTAACAGAAGCAAACATGCTGATAAACGCACAAATTAACTGAATGACAATAGTAGAGGCATACCAGTTAAGGAAGCAGAGACAGAAGGTAAAGTAGACAGGATTCAACAGCCTAGCCTTGGTTTTCAGCCGGCTAGTCAAGCGGTGATCACAAGTAGCAGAGAGAGAGAGATGAGAGGAAAGTTTTGTGTGTGTGTGAACTATTGTTCGTGTCTAAGGTAGAATGAGAGTGCATATAAATGTATGTCTCTACCATTGTCATTC